>NW_010139981.1:0-21951 GCF_000699245.1 Pterocles gutturalis | reverse complement strand
GATCTTTAAGGTCCTTTTCAACTCTAACCATTCTATGATTATGTGAATTGTAAGGATTTTCAAGGACTTAGAGAATATTCAAAAAATTTGTTGTCATGTAAATTACCAGACTGTCAAAATTCATTACATTTTAAATTCTCAGTTTCTAACATACAAGACTGTTACCTCCTGTTACAAGACTATCTACTCCTCTGAAATGGTGAAGACCATTGAGATTCATTAGGAGGATTTTTTTTGGCATTACTTTACATTGCAAGTACATGTTAATCACTAGACCTAAACTATTTGACATAAGCTTGGCACCAGATAATTTCAGGACTTTAAATGCACATTATAAGATCATTCTGTTAATGTGGTTCTAATATCTGCCAAAGACACTTTTCTAATTGCTCTGGTAAAGCAAGTCAGTGGCAATGGGAGTGTGCAGCTGGCAGACAGCCAGTTAACTTTTAATTTTTGTAATCAGCTGAGACTTCATGTATGCTTCATCTCTTGAAATATGTGTGACCTTAAATTTACGTTTATGTGAACTAGGCGTTATTGGGACTGCATTGACCACCCACTTCCTCATTTTGCTGTAATTAAGGTCATCCTTGTAGCTATACATCTGATGGTCGTGAACATTTCTCTCTTAACCTCCCAGTTAAGACTGTCCAGATATCAGTATACAATGCAGAAGGGCCACCCAGATGTGTGCTTAATGAGAGAATGCCTTGAAATACAATCAGGATTTTGAATTACTCTTCACTGCAATGCATAAGAGGTGTCATGCCTTCAGAGGACCTTGCTGACACTGGTTTTGCCCTTATTCCAGCAACTTTTTTTAAACTGTATCACAACGGAGCCACTGCTTTCCTTTGGCTGGTCAAGAGTTCCCAGCAAGCAGCCATTTGTTTTTCCATTTGTCACTAGTGGGCAGGCAATGGTTGTGTTTTGTGGTCTGTGGAACAAGTGGGCGTGAAGATTACGTGTTCCAGAAAACCATAAGCATAACAGCAGAAACCAGTTAAGTTGTTTAAATTCGAAGTGAAAGATTTTTGGAACATTTTGTGTCCCCTTCTAGTCTTGCAATATAAATTCAGTGAACAAATGCAGGCATGAAAGCATCCTCAGTCCTTGTCCCTCTGAACCCCAGAACAGAGCTCCGACTGACTCACTCATGTAATCAGGACTCAGCTCAGGTTTTTCTGGCTGTTTAAGTCTCATCTCACACATCCTTCTGCTCTTCCAGCAATTATTTCAGTTCCTGCCACAGCCTCACTTTCCTCAGCATGAAAGTTATGCTGACTTGTGTCCACTTGCTGACATTTAACCCAGCCTACCCACTCTCAGCTCTGAGCATTAGGTTTTATTACCTGCTATACTATGGTAAAATAGCAAAGTGTAGGTTGGGGGATTAGTTCCTTTTAGCTTAAGAAAAAAGGCCTTAGAAAACAAATGTTGCTTTGTTCTTTAGTACATACCTCATTAGAAATTATGTGTTTTGCAGAGGTTAATATACTGTGGGCGGCGCACCAAGTACATCATAGTTCTGAAGATTACAATTTATTCACAGGCTTGAGACAATCTTACTGCAGAAAAACACCTCATGGGTAAGTTGTACAAGATTTGACAAATAAATTAATATGAACGAGATTTAGTAAAAGTGAAAACATAGAGTTTATTTCCCTTTGAAGAAAAACCTGTGAACTTTTTAAGATGTTTGACACTGAAACCACAGAAGTTGAAACTGAAGAATCTGTGAATCGTAAGCTTTAAAAATACATTCATTAATGTTTTTACAGCAAACTTGAAAAGAGGTACGGAAGTTAAATTTAATAAAGCTAATTATGACCCTACATTTATATTTTCACAACTTTTTGAGTAAAATGGGACAATTTTTTTCATTCGGTTATTCACACATAAGTGCAGGAAAAGATCAGACATAACTACTCTTCAGTTATACAGACATATTGTAAGGAGCAGGGAGAGAAATCGTTGCTAAAGATTGCTTTGGACATGCAAATGTATTTATTTGTCTCTGCTCATTCATGTCATGTGTCAGTACTAGAGTAAGTAAGGGCAGTATGCCAGTACTTTTGCCTAGTGTTATTTCAGATAGAATTTATTTCAAATGGTGAGCTGTGTACACATGCAAAATAAATTAATTAAGACAAGTACTGATTTACAGATTTAAAAATATATATTTCCAAACACGTTCATAAATGTAACATACTATTCAGTGCTTAGTTTTGGGCCCAGGATAACTGCCTTGACTCTGTTTTATGACTCAGATTGTAGTTTGATTGGTTGTTGATTGTTTTTTAAACAAGAATAGCTTCAAAATCTGGATTTTCAGTATTAGAGTTCAAAAGCAATGCTCCATGTATTTTTGTATGCATAAAATATAAAATGCTCTTCATCAATGATGTATAATACTGGTGCTGGAGGAAATCCACAGTCCTCTGGCAATCTCTGCAACTAGCCGATAAGCAAATGACTCAAAGCCAAGAGTGTGTGATCACACATGCAAATCCAGTGTAACTCCATTAACTTCAGTAAAGTTAGTCTGGATTTATGCTCACATAACTTAGCATTGACTTAGCCTGTTGTTCATAACTGTTTCAAGGCCATAACATTAAATGAGTTAAAGAGCTAGTTTCCAAAGAAATGAGTAGTTGTTCTGGAAATTGTGAAACAGATACTCTCTCTTAGATTTTCTTCTTAAAGTCCTCTAAATAAGTTCTTGTTATTTTTTTATTCAGAAAATAATAATCTGACGTTAGCAGGAGTGCCTCAAATTTAAATGGCCATAAAGCACAATAGTGGAAGGGATGCATCTCTGTCACAACTCTGCTTCCTATGTAAATATGCCATGTTAAAGATTTAACCTTTGCACATTTACCCATTGGGACCATATGTGCAAATGCTTAATGAAAACAATAATTCAAAAAAGACAAAAAGCCTGTGTGTACAGATGGGTGTGTGCATGAGCACTTTGTCTGCCTGTGTGATTTTCAGGATGATACCTCAGAGAGTACAAAATTTTCAGGAAGGCAAGGATTTCTGGCTGTCTTAGATTCTGAAGACCATCCTCAGGACCACACTGGTATCACTTGGCAAATAATATATGTACATTTAAAATTCATTTGCTTAGAGCAAAGAGAAACAAACCTAGGAATCCATAATACTTCTGTGTGCAGTGTTTTTTTCACCAAATATTTGGTATTAGCCAAAACATTTGGTTAATGTAAACATTGGTTTACCTCCCCCCAGAACTTTTGAGAGGTATGTCCGTTTTCCTTCTCCAAAGCCTTACTGTGCATGAACACAATTCTTTCTAATTCTTATAGTACTGCAGTTTTTTTTGGACTGCCAGATCTGTCCAGAACCCCATGGATGCATCTGCCTTGAAGCTGAAACTCAGTGAAGCCTTTAGTTAATCTCTGAGAGTGATCTGATGTTGCTGAATGTGTACCGTTGAATACAGTTTGGCATCTAGTTTTGTGGAGGCTGTGAGAAAGTTGTGGTGGATGGTGTGGGACTGTGGGACTGTTTTGCTGCCAGCCTTGTATGTGTTTCAATTTAAACATTATAAGAAATCAACACATTAATCTGTGCGGGTTGTGTGCAAGCTGATTGAAAAGATGTGAAAAGAAAGAGAAGAGAAAAACATTATTGAAGTACAATCAGTAATGTGAGATGTACGCTCAACTTGGAACCAAATGTGTCTTGCTTTGTGTTATTTGCACATACAGTGTTTTTTGTTACTCTGGTGGAGGGGACCTAGAGAAGAAGACTTATTGTTAGACTGAGAGGTGGTTTTGAAGCTCATTTTGTGGGAAAAAGATGTGGAAAAAAATGTATATTTGTTTTTTAAGAAGAAATCAGCAAGCTAATGCTATATAAATTTTTGCTTCTGAGGAAATATTTAGTTAAAGTTAATTGTGGAAGGACAAAGTCACATATGCACCTTGAAAAGCTATGATTTAATTCTATAAGTACCATTTCTTAACTTTCCTCCAAGGGTAAGATTTGATTGCAAGTAATAGGTCCATAATAATTTGATAACTTTAGACTATATGTTTAGTTAAAGTGTTGGATTATGCCGTGTTGGTTTAAAAGCGGTGGAAACATCTGTATATAAATCTGGAAAGGGAACAGGTAAAACCGTCCCTTTCAGCACTGAGTCACAATGTTCACTTCTTATCTCCTGAGGAGTCTGCAAGGTCTGGGATCTGTAAGGGATGGGTTTTTTTTTTTATCCTTACCTTTAACTCCTGCAGAATCCTCAGGGAAGTATAGCCCGGATGAGCCAGCTGCCGGCAACTGCCCCACTGCCCCTCTGCGGCCACATTGGCAGGCAACCCTCAAGACCCAGCGTGGAAATGGAGGGGCTCGGCATGGGAAACTCAGCCCTCCTGCTAAACCTCAGGAGTTTCTAATTTTTCCTTCTGTAGTGGAAACATTCATCAGCTTTTACTTACAAATGAGAGGGAGAAAGGTATAGCGTGCCCACACCGGAGGGTGTGCAGCAGACACACACCCTTCCAAAGGGGCAGTGCCTTACCTGTGAAGGCACACAGCTGCAGTGCCACAGCTCCAGGTATTAACCCCTCTCCACCCCCTCGATGAGTGCCTTTCCTGTCAGGTTATCAGTTATTGTGGCTCTCTCTCAATCTCTGTTTCTGAATTCACAAGTGGGAAAAGATCTGTGAGCGTGATAAATGTTTTTCTCCATTTCTGACCACAAATTCCATCTCAGAGCCAGGAAAGCTTTTCCTCTTACAGATAGTGAAAGCTGGTACATTCCCATGAAATGTTTTTATTTGGTGAACTGGCATTTCCAGTGAAAAACTATTTAATGATTTTTTTTTTCTTTTGTCGACATTGGTCTTATTTTTCCGGTTGAACCACAAATACGAGAAACCAAATCTTTTGTATGGGAGAGGTTGTCATTTCTCCATATGGGTTCTACTTTTGTGAATGATCTTTATTTTGCACAGAGAGCATTTCAAAGCTTATATTGCAAGGAAACATGAGGCAGTAAGGAAAGCATTCTCCTTTGTCAATCTCAAATTTACCTGTAGATTTATATAAAATTTCCCTCATCTCACCACTTAGTGGGGAAATCCTAGTACTCATTGTGTGAAGTAGGTTAGAAAACAAATGTGAAGATGATCCTTCCTTCCCCTCTGAGTCATCTGTAAATACCACCACATTGCCTCTGATACTTTTAGGGGAAAGCATATCATTTTAAACCCTGCTTTCAATCCTGGAAACACTTCCATGAATAATCTGAAAACCATCTGTGTTTTTTTTTTTTTTTAATCAACTTCCTCTCCACTCCTTTTAAAAAATTTCCTGCTTTTATCATGCCATTAGACAGTTACAATCAATAATAAGAGAAAACTGCAGTAGCTTTACTTAAATCTGGCGTGTGTTCTACTCCGTTGGTTTCTTTATAAGATAACCTTTGAGAAAAACTGTGCCAGCCTTCTGGCTGTTGTGGGATGAATATCTCTGTCTCTTTTTTTGTAGCTCCCTCACTTTTAATAATTAAATAGTATGGGAGTCCAGGTTAGAGGAAGGAGGAAAAAGGAACTCAGAAAAAAGATCAGCTCCAATGCAGTGTTTAGGTCATTTGTTCTAAAGCAGGAGGCTGGCACTACATTTCCATTTCACAGCATGGAGAGCTGTGGATTTTAAAGTTGCTCTTCTGTTTAGTAGTCTTCTGCACAAGGCAGTCTACTCTGTGTTTTTAATTCTTAAAGAAGGCTTATGCCCACCTCTACTCCAGAATTTCATGCCTAAATGAAATCCTCCTGATGGCGTTTTCTGCCTCCCACCTTAGGCAAGAGTTGATATGGATTTTTGTGAATTTACTTAGGCTGAGTGATTCTTAGGGATCAATTGTGCAAACTTCACCTTCCAAATACATTTTTCTTTCTTTTTTACTTTATAAATGTTACACAAACATTTCAGCCTTTGAGAATAAAAGTGATTAAAATAAAATAGCTGTTTATATTCTTTCCTCAAGTTCCAGAAGCCCAGCATAGTCCTTCTACCACCTTTGCGTTCCTTTACTTCTTGGAAAAGAGCTTCCAAGGCTTTCAAGCAGAAATGTGCCATGTGTAGTTTGTGGGGCAGCTGTGATCCATGAAGCCTTTGAATACAGCTTTTGAAATCACAGCTGTCCCACCCCTACCAGGTGATGCTGAAGCTGCAGTGACTTAAGAGTTTCTTTCTAGTTTTTCAGTTGTTGCCTCCTGTTGAAGCCAGCAGACTGAGATGGGATTGCAGGACCTTAGTCCTCTGTTGGCTTGTGACACCAAGATACAGGTATAATGACTTTCTCAAGAGCATCAATCATGTCATGGGGGTGGAGGGCCATTTGTTTCACAGCCCCAGTGTGACATCTTACCTATTGGGTAGACCTTTTGACGGAAACTGGGGAAATATCGGCATTAAACTTTGTGTGCAGACCTACACTGAAGGATTTCCTGGCTCAGGAGGCCTGCCATGGCTATCAGATTGCTTTCTCTGATGTTCAAAGATTTTATTTTTGTGGGAAAGACAGTAAGAATTTGAAACCGAGTTTGCTAATTTTGCGCCGTGCTTCACAGGAGCTCTTATCTGCTACACAGATTTTCCCTGAGTGCTAAAAAAGATTTAAAGTTTTGAAGATACCTCTGCTACTGTTTGGTTTACAAAAAAATCTCTGTATTTTAGGGAAGGATTAACTTCTTAATGCAGCTGATATAACACAATGTCAGGTAGGAAAAAAAAAGATATAAGCCTTTTTCTGAAGAAAGCAGCTGACTTTTAACATGGGAAGGTGTTGGAAGTCTTAATCTATTGCTCAGGCAGTTAAGCAATTAATTGTGACATTCCTAGGACTTTACTCTCTATAAAGATACCACTGTCTTTCCTAAGTAAGCGGTTTTCATGCTAACACATCTTTAAGAACGCAGTAATATGTCAGAGCTTCAAGGGAGATGCCATGAGGAAGTTAGGGTGAGAATTTATAACAAACTTTAAAAGCCACGTGCCTCCATAGGGAGCTCAGATGGAAAAGGTATAGTGTTGTGAATTCGCACCTTGCTTACTTCAAGATAATTCTCCCCTATAAGTGAACCTTTAGCGTCACAAATACTCTGTTGTCTGCTCACCAGGCCCCTCTGTCACTTCAGCAAAATAAAGGGGAAGAATAAGATGAAAAACCCATGGATCAAGATAAAAGCAGTTTAATTAAAGCAAAGGCCAAGGCTGTGCACAGAAACAAAAGGCAAACAAAGATGTTATTCTCTGCTTCCCCTCAGTAAGCGATGTCCAGCCACTTCCCAGGAAAGCAGAGCTTCAGTGTGTGCAGCAGCTGCTCCTGGAGACAAACCCAGTAACAAATGCCCCCCTCCTCCTCCTGCCCCTGGCTGTTATGGCTGAGCTGGTAGGCACCAGCCAATCCGGGTCAGCTGTGCCGGCTCCGCCCCCTCCCAGGATGTGTTACAAACCCCCTGCTGGCTGCCAGGGCAGCACTCAGCACTGGGAGGGTGCTGGGGGGGTGCTGACTCCAGCTCAGCCAGACCCAATACAATATAGTACACAGCATAAAAATCCAATTTCAGTATTTCTGAGTTATTTTCTTGATTTTTCAACTTGCTCACGTTATGAATTTTGGAAAATATTTTTTGCAGCAACTTATGTCTCATTTTAGTGAGACACACATCTATTAGTAGCATAATAATCCGTACCTATTCTATGTAATGTCTACATTACGGAGGTATTAGAAGAAGAAATTATCTTGTGCAGTGAATCATAGAATCATTAAGGTTGGAAAAGACCTCAAGGATCATCAAGTCCAACCCAACACCACCTAACCCACTCAACCATGTCCCTAAGCACCACATCTACACGTTTCTTGAACACCTCCAGGGATGGTGACTCCACCACTGCCCTGGGCAGCCTGTTCCAATGCCTGATCACTCTTTCAGTGAAGAAATTTTTTCTAATATCCAGCCTAAACCTCCCCTGGTGCAACTTGAGGCCATTTCCTCTTGTCCTAGTGCTTTGAGCTCCTGGGATAGTACGTCATCATATCATCACAAGTTTCAAGTGATATATTTAACATATATTTTCTTTCTCATTTTTAAGATTTTTAACTTGCCCGTGGCTCTTTTCATTCCCCCTTCAGTGTTTGCTGTTCATCTGCAGTTTAACCTACTTTACCAGCTTTGGATACTTACAGGGGTAAACCATTTTTTTAAGCCATACCTAAACAGTTAGTCTGGAGCAGTGTCCTGGAAATCCACTAGCAGCTGATTTATTGTGTAAGAAAAATCTTTGTCTGACTTCTTTAAGGAGAAACATCTGCTCATTTTTATTTCTTTTTCTGAATATATATTGCTAAGTTTATAAGAAACAATGAGGCCAGTTGGTACCAATTAGTTTTGTGTTTTTTTTTTTTTTTTTTTTTAAGTAACTGTAAGGAATCAAAACTTTTTGCTGTTTTGATACTATGTTTTCCTATCTTGCAGCTTATTAAACATTTCTGGCAGATACTGAAACTGATTTCGTTTCTAAGAGAAATTTTTTAGGGAAAAATATCCAAGAATCCAGTGTTCTTAAAGATCATTTAGAGTTATAAATGAAGTCAGATATTTTTTCCTTCTTAATGCAAGTGGTTCTCAGATGAAAAATGCTCTTTGGTTATCTGATGTCTATTTGTTTATGACTGCACCTGTTTATTTGTGTTTTGTGACTGTGTAGGCTATATCTAGTTTACATACGTACACAGTTAATAACCCACTGGAATTAGTAAGTAGTTTTGCACACTTCTCAAGTGGTTGAATGGCCTTCTACCTTCTCCCTTGCGCTACAGTAGAGATGTTTAAAAGTATCCCATGTTACATGTCAGCAACACATTTCTCTGTAGTCCCTATTGGGGAGTGGGCTAATTAGCTCTACAAGATTTACTCCTTTATTCTGACTATAGAGATGCTCTTTTTCCCTCTCTAGTTTCATTATGTGATCCATGGGACAATTCTTTTGGAAGACTGTTTTATTTTCTTTATCTGCTATTTTAGGTGATTGTGTTGCTTAAATTACAGTTTTTATTTTCTCTTTTATGTGTTTTTCCTTTAAAAAAGAGGAAAAAAGCTACTTACACTGACCCAGTTGGAAACTTCTATTGTTGAAATTTCACTTTTATTGAGAACATTTCTAAAATCATTAATACATCTGATGCTCTGCAACACCACATGAATAGGAAAGGCTTACAATAAAGTGTCACATACATCACCAGAATTTATATAAACTCAAACCAGTACACAATTAATCTTGTCAAAATGTTTTGAACAAATGTGTACACTTTGAAATGATACCAAACGACTATTCTCAATCACATGGTATCAAAGTGTCTTTGACCATGCCTTAGGTTCCCCAAACTGGTTTTACTGTGTTTTATCACTAAGAAAATAAAATATGCCTCCTCTAATATGCCTCCTCTACCTCTTCTTTGCTGTCTGAAGCTGTTTCTTCCTTGGCTAAGATGTTTTTAATATTCTGCTGTGTAGAAGTAATCCAGTGAGTCTCAGCACTGTTGCCACAGTGTCCATCTAAAGTTTCTAAAGTGAATTTCAGAAGCTTATGAATTGCCTACCTCCCTCTAAAGTGCTAAATCCTTCACAGGGCTTAAAAAATAGCATATGCGCCATGTGCCAAGTTTAGACACTAGTCTAAACAAGAATGAATTTCAGTCTCAATGAAAAGATAAGCAGTCCTTACTATTAGATTATTGTGCCAATAGGAAAACAATGGATCTTTTGTACCGATCCAGTTGATCCAATCATAGAACTTTGTTTACAAGGGGAGATAATATTGATAGTGTTGATTTTGTAGCACAGCTGAAATCAGTTGAAATATGTTGAAGTCATGCTTTAAGGTCACAAATAGAAATGGGTTTACACCATGTGCTAGCAGATTTCCTGCTCTCGAGGGCAAGGGTATAACAGACAAGAGAAGGGAAAGGAAGGGAAATAGTAGCAGTTATTGCAGTCATGCAGGTTTATATTAACCAATATTTTTTGGTGAAATTAATATGATGCTTCACCATTATACTGGTCTTCTTTGCAACAACTGTTATAATTTAAATGTTTAAAGCTGTGGCATATCTAATTTTTTTAAACAGTCCTTTTCCTGAATTTTAACAATTCTAATTATCTTACACAGATTATAGTGAAATTAAAATCCTTTCTGTAAGTCTCAGTTTCCAGCACTTTCCCAACATATGAGGTTTGTCCGGGGCTGCAGACCTGAGCTTATATAGAAAACAGCATCCTGTCTCTGTGACTGCTGCAAGCCCTTGCTCTGAGAGCTGAGATTCATCATCCCCTGGCAGTTCTGTTATCCTCTGGGAGCCCGTGGTGGATGCTGTTGTAAGGTGACAGTATGTGTTGTTAGAGGTTAGTGGAGATACCTTTCATTATTTCTATTCTGCCAGTTGAAGATGTAATAGTTTGCTTCTAAAATGCAGTAGCATTCAATAAGAAATGTGAAGTTTGTCCTCAGATTTCTGTTGCTTTTAATCAATATTGATGTTTCCTTAGAGAAGATTTGACCCCATGTTGACTAGTCAGGTATGTTTTGAAACCAAAACTTCACAACTTTTGATTACACATCTTTCTCCTTCAGAAAAAGAAAATCTAGTAATATACAGTAAAAGATTCTCTTTTCTTTAATAGGTGATTTTTTTCATAGCATTGAAAAGTTTAATAAAAGATATGAACAATTTATTGTTTTATTAAAGAAAAAATGCATTGTATTTAAGTAATAGAAAAGAACAAAAATATATTAAAGTTTCTGAGGGAAGATGTTGTGTTTTGGGAGTAATTTAAATATATTTCAGTATTTACAAGACAAGAATTGTGCTGTACTGAAACTTTCTATGGCATGTTTCAGCCTAGAGCAAAAGTTTGTAGCCAAAGTATGATTCCCGATATTTTCCTATACTTTAATTTAGAATGTGTCCAGTGCTGTTTCAAACAATGCTATGAGAAGTTTCCTGTGTTATAACTCTGACCTTCAACATTTGTTGCATCAGTTTTTATCCAGCTTCCTACCAGCAGATCAGACATGGTCTATTGTATTTTAACTCAAGTGGCTCATATGTTCCTGTGAAGACAGTATACCAAATCATAAAAATCGAAAGTACCCGCCCATTCTATCTCAGTTAGACTTCTTTATTTCCTGCATACTTGGTATGCATTAGCTTTTCGCCTTTTATATAAAATAGTACAGCTTTTTAAACACTGTAAATTTTATATAAAGATTATTCTATGCCATTCTTTTAGTAATAATAAAAGCTCTCTAGCACCAAAATCAGAATGGGCTATTGATACAGGAAAGTAATTTCTGTAATTAATAAAGAAAGGTTGGGTGTGCTAGAGGGAAAACGTGACTTCGTGACTTAGGTTATGCATTTGCACTTAACTATATTCTCCCATTACAAGAACTTGAAGTCTACTTTTTTCTGTGTCTGAATTCCACTTTTTTTTTTCACTGCCTTCTGTGCGTTATTGCACTGTGTACGTGGCAATCTGAAATGATATTGAGTTTTTTCCAAAGATTTAAAAAAAAATCTCTGAGTAGCACCAAAGTATTGAAATAAACTCATAGAAATTTATTTAGATGAAAAAAAACCCACAACCCGAAACCAGCTTAAGAAAACACTTTTCTGTAATTGTGCATAAAGATAGGATCTCAATAAATCAAGAGAAAACAGTTTTTGGTCCCATCCAATAGTGTTTAGGTCAGCAGAATAACTCAGTCAGTAGATCTGCTCTTAAATGGTCCATTCTCATCTAGATCATAAGGAGGGCAAAAAAACCCAACTCTTTGGTCAAAGAGCACTAAAAATCAAATTTTTCAAAAGCCACAAAATGTTTCAGGACTGTTACTGACAGACAGAAATACTCCATTTCAGTTTATTTTCACAGGTGATTCAGGAGGTCTATGGCTCATATTAAACTATATCCTTCCGTTATGCATTTATTACAACCAATAAGTTAGGTGTGTTTATAACCTGATAGACACCTGTGAAAAAACAGGAATTAGTTTCTGTTGGTTTAGCTGTAATTTTTATGAGATGTCAAATTGTATTTGGAAAGTATCAACTGAATCAATCCCTGTTGGTAACAATGCAGCAGCAGATTATTCCTTGCCTGTTTGATCTTTGACATGCATTAGTTTCTGTTTAATTTTATAATTTAAGGAAAGACTGTAATCTGCCCTTTACCATACTCATGGAAGTCAGATTTCTTAAGGCATCTCGTTTTCTCTTTAAGTCTTCCTACCTCATCAGACTCTAGGAGCAGGAAAAGGTGAGCCACTGCTGTTAATGAGGAGTAACATGGGTGAAAACAGGCAAGGAATGGGAAAAATTTTGTCAACACCTCATGCAGGCTGGAAAAGAGACATAAAATTGTTACAGATATAGGCAAAAATATGTTTGTTTTTTTCAGAAAGCACCAATTCAGTAAAGTTGAAACTTGCTGTGGAAGTATGTTGTATTTGTGAAAAAATATTTTGCACTTATGTGCAGTATGTACTGCTCTAAGTTTCTGTCTATGACTTTCTTTAGCTTTGACTTCTGCTCAGTTTTCTTTAGTGAAAAACTTAGAAAGACAAAGAAATTTTGGGGGCTTCCTGCTTTCATGAAAAGGAATTCTGTTCCTGGCAGGAAGCCACGCACAGCCCATTGGGGCTCCCTGAGCACAGGTAAGCTGTTGTGGCCCAATCCTGAAGTCCTTACATCAATAAGCTCTTGCCTAGGAAGATGGGCAGATTCAGAAAAAATATTTTGTGTTTTGTTTTGGTTTTTTCCAAATACGAGCATAGGGTCAATAAGGAAATTAAACAAGTAGACTAAAGAACCGAGTAAAATTAAGTAAAAGACATAAAAATGTACGTATTTCTTTTAAGTAGCAGTATACCTTTGATTACCATATCAATAGCAAAAGCTGCTCTTGAAACTCTGGAGGACATATATATCTTTTTAAGCAGAAACTATTTGAGACAAAAGTCTATTGGATGGTGGTTAAAAGAATCATAAAATCTTTAGGACAATGTGATAAATAACTGACAGCATGAGACAATAGATAAAATACTCAGTTATTAATTCCCAGGTCCTAACAATTGAGATTGGTCCTGTATTTCTTATTGCAAATTTTTGCAAAAATTAATTTTTCCCTTTTCTTGGACCTACCTTTTCCGCATTATGTGCTGTAGTGTCATTTAAATAAACAAAAAAGGAATGCTCCAGGAATAAACAGGTGTAACAAAGTTTACTTCAAGTACTTTCATCGGTTTAGTACTTCAGAAGCAATTTAATAATCCATTTCTTAAAACTGAAAGGTAAATTTGATCAAGAAATGAGATGAAATTTAAAAATATTTCTAACAACTTATTTGACTATAATGCTTTTGAGTGTTTGCAGTGGGAAGAAGATAGTTTTGGTTTTGTGGGTTTCTTTTGTGGAGTTGGAGAAAGATTTTTGGTAATGAGCTAAAATTTTCAACACTTTACAAATGAAAAGTGGAGATCCTCTGCTGGTAGGTAAAGAAAAAATCTTGAGGCCTTGTTTACAAAGGCATATATTTATGCTTAATTTAAGGTACTGTGAATAGTTCCTAAAAGGTCAGTGAGTAATGAGTCAACTTTAATGTATGGAAGTTCTTGTAAAATGGTGGTATACAAGTGATATTGAATGGATCACAGTGGAAACGGAGTATGATGGACTGATCTGATTTCCTGGCCAAGATGAGAAATGTGGTTGGTTGGTTTGTTTGGTTTTTTTTTAGTAAAGAGCATAACCAGTAAAAGGTAAAATCACTGATAATCCAATGTATTGAGTATAATTGGAAATGGCAATTTCTCTTGAATCTGGTGCTGGAAACTCATTTTGAATTCAAATAGGATATGCCAACAAAACCTTTGATTTTCTGTATTCTAATACATTGGTTCATTTAATGAAAGAACAAGCATATTTTCTTTAATTCAGCCACTTTAGCACAAAACAGACGTGCGCCTGTCCCTTTCAAATTAGAAACACACTCATCTGTCCTAGGTAGGTTACAAGGGACCAATCTGAAAACTTACAATTTATGAGACTTTTGCTAGAAGTCATCAAAAAGGTAAATGTGATATAGAGGTGATATCTAGTCTGATTTTCAATATTGTGTCTGACAACCCTCAGTTACCCAGATGGTTTAAGTGGAATTCCTAGAAACAGGTCAGGTCATGTAACAGCCTACTGGCTTTTAAAAGATGGATTTTCTCACTGGTATGAAGATCCAAGAAATTATCCCAAAACTAGTGGGTAATGAACTAACTGCTTATTTGCATAAAGAGCAGAATTTTGCTTTACAATAGGAAGTTCTGGTCCCATTCCTGATAGCTGATGCTTTTATAGTTCAGAAACTTATTGTTCACCTGCCACAAGCTGTCAATTCAAGCATTTACCATTGAGAGAAGGAGAAAAAAATAAATCAATAAATACCAGGAAGATAAAAATCTTTTATTTAATGTAGACAGTGCCTTTGTAGGTCCAGAGTGAATATAGATACAACATAGACAATAAAACTCAAACATGATTCCAAGAAACAAAGAGATTCTGACCAACCTGCAGGATGAAAGTCTTGTCATCATTGCACTTGCTAGAATGCAGAAAAGAATGCAGCTGACAACACTATCACTAAGCAGAAATACTAGCAATAACTGCAAAATATGTTCCACTTTTCCATGTTTCACTCCCCCCACAAGGGGAGAAAATTACTGTCTTTCTAGATATATAAAGCATTGCACTCTGCTTTTTGTTTTAAATAAAAAGAATAACAAAAGAGCAAGAAAATAAAACATTCATAAGAGAACACACTGTTCCTGTCCTGCTAAGTGTAGACTGCACTTGAACACAGTTTAATAAACAGCGGGATGAGATTTGGGCTTCCTTCCTTGCCGCCTGGAACCTCAGTGATGATTAGGAGTCCTGAGTTTACACCCTAGTTGCCCCAGGACAAGACTCATGTTTTAAACCTAAGTGCTCCTTGGGACTTTTAGGTATCTGAGCATACCCAGAAGTGCCTTGACATGTGAGTAAAGTATTTTATTCTTACCTAGCTTCTCTTTCAACTGAACTGCAGAATAGAGAGGGACTTAAAAATATGTCATTTAAATGAACCGGGTGGTGCTCTTCACCCAGTAGCTCTGAGTTCAACACGCAGCACAGGAGCCATGATCTTGATCTCTTTCATTCAAAAAGCAGCTGCTCCACAATAATTGACGTATTGGTGATTTGTGTTTGTTGGACAACAATTTGGGCAGGGGAAATCTTCCCTTTCCCTGTTGAAGCTGGGCCACTAGTGAGGCCAGAAATAAAAAGTATATGGCACAAGAACATAAGCAGGAACTTGACTTTCCATCCTAATAAGTCCTTGAGTCTGAATGTTGGCTGCTGGTCCTTGTACTGAAGACTCTTCTTGCAAGAGACAGCTGTGAAATGTTTACTTCAGCAGCAGTGGGCCTGACTATTGCTAATGTGCCTGCAGAAACCCTGGAACTAAAAGACATATTTCAAGAGTTTTATTTAGGTCATCTGTGTCTATTATATCTCTGGAAAATTATCAAGATACAAATGAAATGAGCTACTTAGAGATGCAACACATTTCGGTATGTTCTGCTCCTGCAAAACAATCTAAACAACTAATTTGCCACATAAAGTTAATATAATAATGAAAGGATATCACATTAATGTGGAGATAAGTTAGAGATACTTCTCTCTGTAAAAAAAAAGTAAAAAAAATCTTGTTTTCCATCTTAATGTATTGCATGTAATACTCTTGAGTTTTTCTCATAGCTTGTTCTCATTGAGAGTCTATTTAAATTAGTTATGGCTTCAAAGCCAGTAGAAAATTTGAAAGACCCTTATTTGTTAAAACACAAAGTGTAGGATGTTGACTATATTTTGATCTGTTTAAAGAGCAAGGTGAAGAGCTACACTTGGCTATATTTTAGTTTATTTCAGGACTGGCATGCTGATTTATTACTTTCTGGATTTTTCCCCACAATTGCCAGCATGTATTTATCAAGCTGCTGAAAAATATTGAAATGGCATAGCAATTTTTCTCCTGGAGTTTGTTTAAAACGCTTAACTTGATATATGACTGAAAGAGTGACTTTCTCCATGCTCTGCTATTTGTAATGCTGCAATTAAAACAACCAGTTAGCGTAGGTTTTCTCTCATTTTTAGTGGATAAATTGATTGAAACTTCCTATATGTGCTCATCTTTCCCACAACAAGGCTTAATTTGACCTTTAAAGAAGAAAAAAGTTGCATCCATTTTTTGAAAGTGTTAATGGAAATAGTTACATAAGATGCCAATTTGATTCAAACCTTACCTCCTTGTTGAGGCATAAAACAATTAAAAGTGACAACAGCCTGACTTCAAGATAATTTATTATAAACACATTTCTTAAGTCTGTGTTTGTTATATAAATATGCTCTAAACCGGACTATCCATTAAAACTAGGCTTTCACCTCCCATTCCTACAATCAAGATTTATCAGAAATTCCCCCCCTGTGAGGCCTGATTCCTCTCACTTGTTTTATTTCTAAACTATAAATATTGATTTTTTTTTTGCTCCTCAGTGTGGAAATTTGGCTACATCCATTTTACATGCTTACTGGAGTAGAAAACTGCCTAATCAGGTAGGAAAACAGTTGGCGGCGTATAAATCAGGGCTTGCCGAGGATTTAAAAGTGTGAAACTGGCAGATGAACACATATCCTAGGAGTTCCGCCTTTCCCCAGATTCCCTGTAGAGATTTCACATGGCAAATATGATCACCAGGGCCATCTGTATAAATACATGGGTGTGTTGTCCTGAATTAACACAGCAGCTCTACTGGGGAATATAATTCAGGTCTTATTTTTAAATTTCCCCACCACACTGTCTGAAATATAGATTTATATACCAGGAATAAAAATCGTACCTTGATTTTGATGAGGAAATCAATAGTAAGATGTGGTTTACTACTGACAAGTCTAACAGGAACCCCGAAGTTGAGTTCAGAGTGCTCTTTAGTGATGCTCTAGGAATGAATTTTCCCTCTTCTGTCCTGTAGATCAATAATACTATGATACTGAAAGTAGTGCTGTGGTACAAACAGCTTTTCTTATACTCAAATAAAAAAACTCCAACTTTTTGTATGCAAAAGGTTTTACTGTAACATTGCCTGATTTACTCAGTCGACATTCCTTCCTAGCGTTCATGTTGAAACAGAGTTAAGTAAAGATTCATGTTGTAGTGGTGACAGGAGGAGTTGTTACACAAGATGTAAAGTTTCCCTTGGATTTCATGTCATGATTTTTTCTCGTTATTTAAACAAGAACTACATTGAAGTGGTGCAGGTACCAGGCAATAAAGATTTCCCTTGGTGCTGACAAACTCTGAGACCGCAAACGGAGGTGCTTACATGCCGCAAGAGATATTGCATAATGTTCTTTTCCTTTAGACTAGGGATTGCTGTCACAAAGGAAACATCTTTATATAAGAACTACTATTAGAGAAAAAAAAACCTTTTAGTTCTCGTTATATGTGAAGATTTCTCTTCTGGCATGTTTTATTCAGTGGTGTATGCAAACCATTTCTAAGCACACAGCTTTTAGCCTGCCTTATTTATTAAACTGTTCTTGGAATGGCTTCAGGTGTTGTCAGTAATTCTGCTTTATTATTTAGCAATACCCAAGTACAGTTATGGAGGGAATACGCTGTCTGTTTAAAAAAAAAATAGATAGGAATATGTGTTTGGTGGAGAGATCTGACAAAGCTTTTATAAGTCCTATATGTAAGATATCTACATGTCTGATTTGTAGGCAGTTTATCAAGTCCATTTGTAGGGGTTTTGGCAAGTGAAATATTATGTTTGTGGCTTTGGGATATTAAAAATATACAAAGCAAACAGGAAGAGTTATGCTGGAATGCTGTGGTTCATCTGTGGGTCACTGGCATGAGGGTTAAGGTGCACATGATGTGTTAATTGAGAGAGGAAAATTAGACAACAATTGAGGTATTTCAACTTTTAGCAGATTGGTAGCTATTTTTCTGTATTCTGCAAGATGATGATATAAAGAACAAGAACATTTTATGGTCACAAGTTTTCCACTGGGAACATTTTTTTTCTGTTTCAGAAATATGCTAAATATATGGAAGTATACTTAATGATAGCAAAGGAACTTTCTAGAAATAGCACCCCATACCATTTTGAATTTCTGGTGAAAAAGAAATCATGTGTTTCAGCCAAATTGTTGATTTATAGATTGTTAATTTCAGCGTTCTGGTTTTTTACTTGGTGAGGTACAAAGTTCTGTACCACCTCTGAGCTTAAAAGTCATGTGGCTATAATTGTTATCTTAGATGAAATTTCCATCAGCGTGTGGCTAGTATGTCTTTGCAAAGGAGGTAACCTTGGCTGAATAATGAATCAAAGTAGGCTCAGGCGTCAATCACTAATGATGCTGCAGAGAAGATATTTTGGTAGATTTGTGAATGTCATCATCCAAAGAAAGGCCATGTACTGGGCTGGGACCATTTTAAAGGATGAGAGCAGCTTCATTTTCCAAAGAAAATACTTTCTCTAGGATTAATCAGAAGTATTTATTTAAAATTTTATGTAAGTTCGTGAGGTCCTTAGGGAGTCTGAAGACACAAAGTTCTACTTTAGCATACTGATATATTATATGGACTTTCAAAAGGATGAATATTAATTTTAAAATATGTATTTAATCAGCTGGATATTGAAGATTTGAAGTCATTAATTATGAGGATATTTTATTATAACCCACCTGTAGGCTAAATCACTGCTCTCTCAGGTGCTCAGCTGCAGTTCAGTCGAAGACATTTGACTCTGATTAAATTAATTTAGTGGTCACATCTGACATAGCTTAAAACAGTGGGATTTTCTGCTTGAGAGAGGTGGGAAATGGAGCTAGCATGAATGATGAATTGTTTCTCACCTTTAGCTGCTCTTTTCAGGTTTGAACTTATTTTGAGGGAGAACCGAGAAAAGCAAATGGTCCTACTTATGTTGTCCTTGGCTTCTGAGTTAAACAAAAAAACCCAAACTTATCCCAGTATTCTGCTTTTCCAGTCAAGTGTGTGCAGGATTTTGAGATGGATGCTCCAAATGTTACAGTCCTCTCTATCTGAATAATTTGCTCATTTCTATACTCCTTTACTTACAGAAATACTCTACTTAACCTATTAAGTAGATCTTTTAGCTGTTGTTAAAGATAAAAATGAACAAAAGTTATTTATTCTTTTTGTTGTAGTATTTGCCTGATTCATAAAAATGTAAATACACCTGAAGAATGTCCTGTGTCTACCTTTTGAGTCCAGATATACTTTCACTAGCACAACTGTGAGTTAAACAGAAATGGAACTGGTATATTTTAGGACTTTGTTCTGTAAACCTTAAAATTAGTAAGAATCCTTGTATGTTTAGTTATTTAAATGAATGGGCCTGCTCTCATGAGTAGTGACTCTCTGCCTCTCTACTTAATCTGTTGGTTGTAATTATACTACAGATCACCCATCTCTGCAGTATGAGTATTAAATTTACTACTTACGTTCTGTAAACTGTAAAAGACAAAGTGATAGGGTCTGGGTCTAGTTTATCTCTTAAGGTCTAAGCATTTTTATTTAGCTGCTCCCCCCCCTCTCCCCGCCTTTTAATTGTAAGACATTATGGTCATAATCTGGCATGGTGAATAGATACCATTTTTTGGATATATTTTGAACAGAAATCTTTTTTTGTTGTCCAGTGATTGCATCTATCTGTTGCTAATGGTTTTGTGTTTGGGATTAAGCAATGGTTGCTGTGTTTAGGTATCCACACACTTCTGTTGAGCTAACCAAAGCATGAAATTTGAAGTTAATGCTGGCTTTCCTCTGGCTCCATAATACAGGAGAGTACCTAATTTAGCATAAACCCTGCTGATACAAACTTAATTCATCAACATTTTCTGAAAAAGCTTGAATCGTTAAGGTGGGTTTATGACAATCAACACTTTCTGTCATTTTTGGTCTGGCACTGAAACGATCAAGGCTGGATTTTCTGTACTGTTGAATTGTTGCCTTAGATCACAGCTCCACTATGAATTTATGCTGGTCTACTTTCTTTCATGCCTCTGACTCATGCCGGTGTATTTGTTACCATATGTTGGATCAGATTCAGGAAATGATCCAGTTAAACTAATTTAGGAAAATGAACCAAGATTAGTTTTAACTTGCATCGATTCCCTAATCAGGTTTGTTGTGTTCCTGCATTTGTGCTGTGGTAAAAGAAGGGTATTGATAGCAGGAACAAGCAGGCAAAGGTACTGAAGGAGGAAGGGGTGCTTGTTTATGGGTCAGTGGCAGTCATTTGCTGCTGTAAAGCATTCACATAACTGGGATCTTAGAGTTACACTGGATCCCAAGCAGTGGCAATGGATATGAGTAAAAAATGTGAGTGAAATGATGGAATCATGAACTGATAATAAAAATAAGAAGAAAATGTGCTTCTGGATCAAAAAGAATTTAATTTTTAACTTGCATTTTACTAAATTTCACCTTTTTAATGAAAATTCTAACAGTGAGACAGTGACGTGGTTCAGGCAAAAAATTGCATTATTGTCTTTTTATGTAATTCTCCTTAAGATAAGCATCCTCTCTATACATTTCCTCCCACTCTTTTCCCTCCTTCTTCTTGATTTTATACACTATTTTCAAATTCATTGAAATGTTACTTTTTTTAAGGTTATCACCAATCTTGGGCCTCTGAAGTGGATTCTTAATACTCCCAGTCATCACACAGTTCATAATGGTAAGCTAAAAGTGTAACCTCTTATTCCTCAGTGTGGTTTTTTTCATGGTCACTGTTTGTATAATAAGAATAATAAAGTACTAAAATTGTACTGTAAAAATAGTTTTACAGAAGGATTTTAATTTTGATAATTGCTTCAAAAATAGTCATTATTCAGTTAGACCTCAATATTTAAAAAAATTATATCTTTAATTTTTAAAATTTTATGTTTAAGATTAATTATTGTGCAGAAATTAATCTTGGATAACGTAAAATAATTTCAACACTTTGAGCACAACAATCCAAAATTTGTGAATATGAAGTGATAGAAAAATATCTCATCCTTCCCTGACTGCTAAAACATCATCAACTTGTCAATCACTAACAGATGCTTTTGCATTCAAATTCAAACACTGAATGTGTGAAAAGGTGTGGTTACCTTTTAGAAGAACTGTTAAATGTTTTAGTGGAATTTGGTTTCATCTGTCTGAATTATTGAAAAAAATCTCACTTCACACAAGTGCATGATGATTGACTTTTCATCAATATTCAGAGACATTCAAGGCCATACTGCATATGTAAATTGAATTAATAACTCCACTGCATACTGAAAAAGTCATGAAGATATCTGAGGAATAGAAGTGGATTTCATAAATGCCCTTGGCTAATTCAGTGTGCAGAGATAACAAGTAAAAAAGTAATAGGGGAATGGAAGAACAAAATAATTTGAAACAGACTCAAATGCATTTATATGTTTAGAGGATATAATTAATATTTATTATATCCATGTGTAAAAGGTTTATGGCACTGTGTAGACTTCTTGAAAAGACTGTGGTGCTGTAAGTGTCTAATCCTAAAAATTTGCACAAGTACTGGTAATCCTGGAGGGAGACACTCTGCTCTTGTTTGCTCTGCTGTAAATCCAAACTAATCCTCTGATCTTGACTGGAGTTAAGCAGAATCATTCCGGAGCTGATCAAGTGGTGTACAGTCACTCCAGACAATCTCCACAAACTTAGGGAAATTTAATCAATGTTTCATTGCTCATTCATAGAATCATTACGGTTGGAAAAGACC
>NW_010139980.1:718-994 GCF_000699245.1 Pterocles gutturalis | reverse complement strand
AGCCACCAGCAGCACTCCCCGGTCACCCAGAGCAAGGACAGCAACCTCGCCCTCATGATCGTCCCTGCGCTGGCCGCCGTGCTGCTGCTGGTGGTGGTGGTGACCGCCAGCACGTACTACCGCCGGCACCGCCGCGCCAAGGCGCACGCCGGCAGCGGGGTGGATAGCAGCCGGCTGGAGCTGGAGGGGGTGAAAGCCTGCCTGGAAAACGGGGATTTGAGCGGCCACAAGGTGCCAGAGGCGGCGGTGGTTTCCCGCGGCCCCCCGGGGGGGGGG
>NW_010139980.1:0-594 GCF_000699245.1 Pterocles gutturalis | reverse complement strand
GGGCGAGGAACAGCGAGGAGTTAATGGAATGAAGGCGCAGAAAAACCCCAAACCCATAATGTGCAATTTCCGAGAGGCTGTCGTG
Source organism: Pterocles gutturalis (assembly GCF_000699245.1). Classification (NCBI taxonomy): domain Eukaryota; kingdom Metazoa; phylum Chordata; class Aves; order Pterocliformes; family Pteroclidae; genus Pterocles; species Pterocles gutturalis. Next base: position 509 of record NW_010139980.1, on the reverse strand, counting down.
CTTCGGGAGGAGACACTAATTTTACTGCTCAGTGCCTTGATTTCTGTGACTCGAAGTAGAACATGGGTAGCGAAAGAGAGGGGGGTTGGGTTTTTAATTTGGGGTTTGGAGGGGGCTTTTTTTAGCTACTGCTAAAAAGAAAGCTGGCGTTGACTCGGCTAAGGGACATCCACGTGCTGGTAACAAGGGTCCTTTAGTGGAGCACGGTCTGTGACTCTCAACTCCCTGGAAGCTGATGTGAGCAATAATAAGGCCTGGCCGAGGTGCTGGGACCCTCGGGACCCCCAGGCCAAAGGAAGAGCCAAGTAGGCAAACCGGGAATTGAAGCTTTAAGAACTCTGACAGAATATTTATACATGGTTATTTCCCATTTCTTCTGGGAAAACTTTTTTTTTTTTCTATTACAGGTTTGTGTATGTCTCTTTTGTAAGGCAGACCAGAAGGGTGTCTTTTTTGTAAAAATAAAATGAAAAAAAATGCAAACCCTCCATGCAGCCGTGTGTGCCTTG
>NW_010139979.1:1279-4261 GCF_000699245.1 Pterocles gutturalis | reverse complement strand
CGCCCCCCAAAGTACCCTCTGGTTTGCATCACTGGGTTGGTGTGGGTGGAGAAAATGTAAGGGGGGCGGATGCGAAGCAGAACTGGTTTACCAGTTTCACCGCACTAATTAAAAACTGATCAGGATTTTAATTGTGCGGGGCCATCCGCAGCGATGAGGCACAAAGTTTTGGGCAGGTCGCTGGTCCCAAGAGGATGAGGAGGGAGGGGAAGGCTCGGCCTCCCCCGCAGTGGGAAGTGGCTCTGGGCACCCACCTCAGATCTTCCTTCTGCTGCGATCCAGCCTGCAAAAAAAAGGCAGAAGTCAGGTAACTGCACGTCCTTCACCACGGAACTGCGCATCCTTTCAGGTGCTTTTTCTGCAAAGTTCAATGGACTGGAGCGTGCGAGGTGGAGGAAGGGCTGGGGAAAGATGCTGCATGTCAAACTCTGTCGGTACAGGTTTGTGTGGAATGATGGAATAAAAGGCAGTGCACCCGACACCGTGCAACCTCAACGTCAAAAGCCAAGGTTTTCAACGCAAAACCCTCGCCTTACATAAAGCCCTGCGAAGCACTTAAATATGGTCGGTTTATGTGAAGCTGCGATCGTTTCTCCTAATGCGTTTCTCTCGCTGTAAGTAAGTCATCATTCTCACTCTGAAAATGCTTTTATCTTTAAGCTCACACTGTAAAAACTCAAACACCCAAGACAAACTGCTTCCCACCGTCTGGCTCACTCGCATCCCGAAAGATCATTTCCACTTTGCGCTTACATTCTCGCGCTCCTACAGAGATACTACTGAGATCTATCCAACAGATGAGATTATAAAGATGGGCAAAGAAATCACAGGATGCTGTAAGACGCCTCTGATCTGCAAGGTGTATTTAAAACGTTTTCATGGCACGATGTGCTGCTTTGGCTTCATCTCGGCGCCTCTAACCCGAAGGGTCGGCCGCCCCGCACCCACACGTCCCCTCAGCTCCAGGACTCCCATCGCAGAGCTGTCACGTCACGATCAGCATCAGCTCTATCACCATAGCTCACCCAGGCTATAGTTTCAACGTCGCAGAAGAAACTTAGTGCAAAGGCCCTTATAGGGATCAGTAATATATCTAATTAGCATATCCTTAGAATAGATGTAATATAAATTTCATTACTCACTTAAAAGTTCTAAAGTTAACAGCATAAACTTGAAGTTGGGTAATTAAGTAATCCTTATATAGACACTTATTAAAGTATTTATACATATTATCTTAAATCTACATCTATCATTTTGCCAATTAAAATTAGGACTTTAATTGCAATTAAGTAATTTAATTGCCAATTGAACAGCAAAATTGCTAAGTGACTAATTTTAATGCCTATTTTAATTACCAATCATGACTGGGGAGGGAGCTAATCAAGCAGTATCAGAGTAATGATGTGAAAAAAAACGGAGAACAAACATTCGAGACTACATGCTTTTAAAAAAGAACTCTAAATTAAATAAATGCAAACACAATTTTACACATGTGGTGAAATGCTGCATTTTGGTATCTGAGCACACGAGCACAAAGAACACATTGAATTAAAAAGATCCATCGCTCTTCTGCCAAAGTCCCAACGGCAAAGCGCCCCTTGTCCCTTGTTTCTGCATCCGGCTCGCTGACAGGTAACCCTAAAGCTTAAAAGTTAAAATGTTGGTAAATTTAAGACGACAGAAGACCCTTCTGTCACCTTACCCAAGGAAATGGGGTGGCAGCCATGGGTCAGAAACCCGCCACTACAGCAGGGTTCCCTTAGAAAGCATTTCGGGGTCACCGCAGCAGCCCCCACCTGCCCATGGGACACCCCCGCCTTGTGCACAGCTTGGGGGAGGAAACCCGCAGCCTCAGGGAGAGGGAGGTCAGGGCACAACAGTGCCTTCACCATCCACAATGGTGCCTTCATCATCCTCAGCACCCATTTCATCTTCTTCCCCCGTGGCAAAGAGCAGGTGTATGCACCCATGTGCCCAGAGGGGTGTCAGCGCTGTCCCCACTCTGTCCCATCGGCACCCAAAGGTGGATCACAGTGTTTCTGACCCTGAGCAGCCTGCACAGGAGGACCATCGCCACGCAAACTCCCGAAAGTCAAAATCCATCCTCCCGCAAGGCACCACCCACCACCCACGAGGTTTTCCAGGCTGCAGCTCGTCCCAACAGCTCCCACGGGAGGATGTGCTGCAGCTGAGCCCCCGGGCTGTGTTCCCGTGTGCAGGCCTGCTGCAGGTGCTGCGTTTTCAATTAAAATGCAAAAATTTGTGTCACTCCTATTGGTGAGCACAGCAACTTCCTGAGGGTTGTCTCCCTCCGGGTCACCCCTCTCTCAGGGTCATCCCAGTCTCTTGGGCACTCAGGCTCTTATCTCCCTTCTAGGATTGTGGTTTCAGGACCTGCTCCGGGATTGTTGGCCGGGAACGGGCTGAGCCCTGGTCATGGGGTGGTGAGCAGTGTCACTGTGTGTCACTCATTTGGATACATTTTTATTTCCAATATGATTGCAGTTTAGTTATTCAATTGTTCTTCTCTCACCCCACGAGTCTCTTCTCCCTTCACCTCTTTAATTCTCTCCCACATCCCTGGGATGGGGGAGGGTGAGCAAGCGGCTGGGTGGTGTTTGGCTGCCAGCCAGGGGTGTAAAACCACAGCACAGGTTTGCTCCTTCTCTGCCTCAACTGGTGCCCAGTATGATGGGGACCGTGTCTGCATGGTATGTATGAGGAGGATGCTGCACCGGCAATGCAACGTCTGCACCTGGCCCCTCCCTGCGGGAACACAATTCCAGTATTTGACGCATGCCCGCATACCCCATCCAATCCGGCACGTGTTTCAGGATCATAGAATCATAGAATCATTAAGGTTGGAAAAGACCTCAAAGATCATCAAGTCCAACCCAACACCACCTAACTCACTAAACCATGTCCCTAAGCACCACATCTACACGTTTCTTGAACCCCTCCAGGGATGGTGACTCCACCACT
>NW_010139979.1:0-1245 GCF_000699245.1 Pterocles gutturalis | reverse complement strand
GAAGAAATTTTTCCTAATATCCAGCCTAAACCTTCCCTGGTGTAACTTAAGGCCATTTCCTCTTGTCCTATCACTTGTTACTTTAGAGCAGAGCCCAGCACCCCCCTCACTGCACCCTCCTTTCAGCAGCTGTAGAGAGTGATGAGGTCTCCTCTCAGCCTCCTCTTCTCCAGACTGAACCCCCCCAGCTCCCTCAGCCGCTCCTTGTCAGCCCTGTGCTCCAGACCCTTCCCCAGCTCCGTTGCCCTTCTCTGGACTCACTCCAGCACCTCAATGTCCTTCTTGTGGTGAGGATGATGCTTTGGGAGAGGGAAGCTTTGATTCCTCTTCAACAGAGCAAAAATTCAAGACTTACAAGAAGGCACCAGATCGCAGAAGACACGATGTGTCTGAGCAGCTGCTGCCACTCGTACCAGGAACCCCCATCAGGGCCACTGTCCTGTCACCCTGCCTGGGGACAAGGGGGCCCCCAGAGCATCGTGACCCATCCCCGCTTTGTGAACACATGTGCTGCAGGAGGATGTTTACACTGATAGATTCCATAGTTATCACCGAGAGATCCAGAACGGATGCTATCGCTTCCCTGGATGCCTTCCAGGAGAGAGCACTAAGGCATCTTTTTGTCCAGCTTCACTTCAGCACTTCTTTACGGGAGGTGCAAAGTCCCCAAACACAGAACGAGGCAGGCTCACAAGCACTCCGTTATCCTCTTTCTATTTTCCTAAAGTTTCCAAAGGAGCATCATCCTCTCTTGTCTCCTACTCTCAGTCCACTCCTGGAACTCAGCCGTGCTGGCAGCATCAGATGCTGTAAGGTATTTATTCCAGCGATGTTTATTTCAGCTTATATTCATATTAACATGTGATCATGGTGTGGAAGACTCTACAGCTGTATTTCCCCTTTATTAGTGCCGGCAAGCCAGCACAACAGGTCGCACATCACCGTCTGCCCGCTTTGACAGCTGTCAAGACTTCGGAAGGCAAATAGACGTTTATAGCGTTTGAAGCCTGGCTCGGTTTGGCCACGTCCTTCACACACCAGCCACGAGATCCCTTCACCGTCTTATTGTCACACAGGTCAGGGAACACAAATCGCACCGAGCCATTCATCTTCCCGTGCTGAGCCATTACACTATTTTTTTTTTTTCCTGGGATGTCTGTGATTGATATCCTCCAAGGTGAGAGGCTAAACGGACCATATGGCACATGTTGCATCCCATATGCTCCCTGCCCATCGCGCGCTTAA
>NW_010139978.1:0-464 GCF_000699245.1 Pterocles gutturalis | reverse complement strand
CTTGGGACTGCAGCAAAAACAAATGCATCAAGGCAGGGCATGGTACAAATATGATTTAACAGTTGACCAAAGACTCAAAATCTCCATGAGCATCTCTCCAAAATCCCACCTTGAAAAGGGCTGAGATGGGTCACATATCACCAACGTTGAAATCTCCCTGATTACTCTCACACTTTCCTCCTTCCTTTCAGACACAGAGTCCCAAAGCCAGCCCAGACATAAAACACAAACATTCAAATTTGACACTATTACAGCAGCATGAAAGCTTTCATGCCATTAACCCTGCCCTGCTGATCTCTTCATCGCTTTACATACTACAGCCACCTTAACAAAAGGATGGCGAAGTGATGTTATCTGAGCAATTCAGATTTCCCCTCCCCAGCATCCAGATCCCAAGAGTCTGCAGAAGGAAGGGGAGGGGATGCTCTGTCCAAAGAGAACACCTGCAGCCAGATTCCTGCATT
>NW_010139977.1:7599-10673 GCF_000699245.1 Pterocles gutturalis | reverse complement strand
CGCCCCAGTAGTACTGGTCCCAATATTTTGATAACACGATTTAGAGATACAGCTGGTTGAACAGTCCAAGATTTCTGGTTTTGTAACAAAATCACTTCAATAAACCAAATTCTAAATCAGGTGTTCCTCTTACAAACTTGCTGCATGGGGTAGAAATTCCAGAGCATTAAACAAATTAGCTCTGGCAAAGGAATAAGCTTGATTAAGGAGCACAGAGTTAACTAAAGCTGTTAAGAATCAGAATAAAAGTTGGAATCTCTCCAGTTCCACCAAGAGCTGTTCTAACAGATTAACTACCACCTTTGCTGTGCCCTTGCCTAGATGAAGTTATCTTTTGCTTTCTTATTGAATGAAGAGAGGGGACTTAGCTCTTTGAAGGAAAAATGGAAGAAATAGCTCTGGGAGAGCTAACCTATGACACAGAGCTCATTCCATCTTGTTGCTCTGAGCTTCCAAGGATTTGAAAAGGATTTTTCACCATTGAAAGCAAGGTAATAGAGTCAGAGATAAGTTTCAGGGATGTGATAAAGTTAATTCTTCACCTGTCCACTTCTTGTCATATATTCCTTGACTTACCAACAGCCTTTCTCCGAGTCTAGGAATTGGTGGTGGCAGGGGGAGCAGTGACAAAGAGCGGAGAGGCACACAGCCCCAAGATACCTCAGTGCTGCTGAAAATGAGCTGCCCAACAGCAACCACCCATCAACAGATCAGTCATTTGTTCATTCTGACACGCTGGGATCCAATCTTGGTTTCTTTTTTCTAACCAACAGTAAGGAAGAAGGCGAAAAAAGAAAAAAAAAAGGGAGGGGGGGGGGGGCAGATTAAGCCAACCAGACTCAACTGCTTCTACCAACTGGGTGGAGCTCACTGTTAAGTTGGGTTTTTCAAGTTCATGCATTGTTTCACGCTCACATCTACTGACTTCCCCTTCTAAACTGAAAAGGAAGAAGAAAATACGTTGACTAAACATTGTCATCCCATGTTAATAAAAAACATCATTCACTGCTTCTGTTAGATCCTTCTGACAAGCTCAGGACTGAATATTTTTTGAAAACTTATCTCTGTAAGGTCAGTTAACTTTGTGTCACGACTTCTGATTTTCTAACCAATTTATCTATAGAGATGTAGAAGGAGAGTATAATTTATATAGAAGATACCACTCTGTATTACCTGCACTAAACAGAAATTCCTTCTCCATTGAGAACTTTATAACAAGGGTAATGAAATTTTTATCTGGTCGTAACTTAGAAGATTAGAAGACTAGTAGCACATTACTCTCAAAATCAAATCTGATTAATGTTTAATTGTAGCAATGTGCAGAGGTATTAATTAGGTGTACTTTCTATGACTCATAAATAGCTACCAAAGCAAAAGCAAGAATAATTTGAAGATTAACACGAAGAGAATGGTATACTTGAGTGGTACATTATAATTAAACTGAATGGACCTTGTGAAAATAATAGAAATTGTCATCCAGTATAATAATTTTGATACATAATGCAGTTATAACAAATTTTCTAGCAATCAAGTCTGACACCTTTTCCTCAGGATATTTTTTGTTGCAGAAACCACAGATGTGAATTACGAATTCATTTATGCTTTTCAATGAGAATCCCAGGGCAGATCTTTAAAGCGGTACGTCTATTTGGTTCTTGCTGCACGACTGAAGCATTCATGCACACACCTAGACAGGTTTTGTTTAAAAGGGGATCCCAGCTAAGGTTCTGGATTTGTATATTCAAAGAAGCATTGCACTTAAACTTGAAGCTCTGTACCCTTGAACTTTGTTTTTCAAATGAGTGACCCTCAAAGTCACACAAGGGTTAGAAATCTCGTTTCCGAACTACGCTTCTCCCACGAGACACACTTTTCTGCTACATTTGTCACTGAGATGGTGGATAGGCAGATTTTCACTGCTCATTCCCCTTCCTACAGTCTTGCAAATCCATTTTTATTTCAATTATCAGAAGACGCAACTTACACTGCATTCCTTAGTAGTAGCGGTAGTAGTATTTTAAGTGCCTAGTGTTCAAGACCTTGCAGAAGAGGTTGAAAACATGACCAAGAGACACCAATATCAGAAGGACAGAAAATGAATCCACCTTTTCTGCTAATTTTAGGCCAACATAATGAACCCTAGCTATCTGCTTTTGGCATGAGCTCTGTTTTCTAAATTTATTATAATTAACACAGTTGAAATTGGAATTAGCTCCCTCTGTACTGCTCTGAAACAGCAACAGAAAGTAGAACAAAGACATATTCTTGTGTCTTATGAAGGAAAAAAAACAAAACCAAAACAAGGCACTAAACAACTTATCCTGTCTAGGTCTATAATTTGTATACGATTTCTTATGATTGCATTTCTGTCAGTATTTTAAAAGCCTAATTTCATAATCAAAGGGAAGGAAAGTAAATGCTTTTAAGATTTAAAATTTTCATTCAAAAAAAGTGAATAAGGCAGTGATGCAACAGTGAAGAAACTTCTCTGGCTTGCTGTTTTCATTTGACAACAAGATTACTAACTAAAACTAAGGAGCTGCATGTTGGCCAGGTGATGCTCTGGATTACCCACCTCTAATGCCAGAACCTTTTTTTTTTTTGTTATGATGCAACAAAAAAGTGTTATGTGGCAGGTCCACATTCAGAAATAGGAACGTTTACATTTCTTACAAGCTTGGAATGCACACGCATGCCAACCCTGAATAACAGGTTTCTAGTCTGCACTGAGCACATGCTGCACTAGAAACATCCTGCAAATTCAAAAAAAAGATACGATGAAGCAAATTCACTGACACAGTCTTTATCAAAAGAATACATTGAATTGTCAAGAATCTATCAGATTTAATACCGGACGCTAAACAGCTCTCTAGTTGCAACCCATACTTATTTATTTTCTATTACTCGGAGGATGTGAGGCGAGGAAAAAGTGACCAAAATGTTCTGCATGAAGAGTGATGCACGTTTTCTTCATTTACACTTATACCATCTCAATTGCCTCTCAATTGCATGACAGCAAATAGAAACCAAACCAAATAACTTAGGTCTCTATCTAATTTTGGAGCCTTAAAATA
>NW_010139977.1:0-7577 GCF_000699245.1 Pterocles gutturalis | reverse complement strand
CAGCAGGAAATAAAATGGGGAGTTGCAGCTGGCTTTTAAAAGGTTATTTATTCTTAAACCATTAAAAAGCCTTTTAAAAAACATCTTTCATGTATGTACTAATGCTTCTAATGCATTAATTTTTTGTTAGAATTACTACATCATTTGGAAGTTTTATAACAAATGATTGATACAGAGAGTCATTATGTTGCCTGTGTTTTCCTGGGGGTGTTAATAAATCAAGCAAATATGATACAGAATCCAGATTTAAAATACCTCAGATGGCTAGAATTGGTAATAAAAAACCACATAAACCTATTTTACAGCTAGGGACATACCCACTACAATGTAAAAGAGAATATTTCACCTGTCTTTTCCATCACTACAGCGCTTTATCATCATGTCTCTTGTCCACATCTCCAGACAAAGGCAATTGTGCTAAGGAGACGTAATCAATTCTGTGGTATTAAGGGATGCAGAAAAAGTTTTGCCCTTTGGAAATGCAGAGTGGGTTCTAGGAAGTGCGAATATGCCATGTTTCATGTTAAGAGCTGCACACAGTGACATTTTTCTTTTCATGTCCCTAATGTTGAGGCACTGTTGAAGTTTCTCACCAAGTTCCTTGCCTCCTGCACTTCTAAGCAATTCTAGAAACAACAGTTAGGAATTATTTTTGTTTATTTTAACAAGATCTAAAGTAAATCTCCATCCTGAATTTTGATTGAAAGCGTTTCAGCCAACTTCCAAAAGGAGGTTATTGTTGTACAAATCCTGAGTTCAGCAACAGCAAGAAACAGCAATCATAAAATAAGTAGGACCATTTTGTCATCAATACATAGAAGATGTGTTTTCACTAAGATTGGCTAGAAAACAACTTATTTCACAAACTTTAAATAAAAAATAAACAAAGTTCTAAAGACTATCTCCTTCCTGATGTGCAGCAACAAACATAAAAATTCTACATTTTTAGAAACACAGAACGAATCAAAGATTCGCTCACCAAGGTGAGTCAAAAGTTGACATTTAAAGTTCTCCAGCTACAGTGTGGGAGTCTGGATCAGGTCCCAGTCCGAACTAGGTGGGAAAAGGATTTGAATCCAGGTCCCTTCCAGCCCCACTGGAATCAGCCCAACTGGTTAGTGGTGCTGAGCAATGAGTCCTTGTGCCTTCACTTGTACATTCTACTCCAATCCCGAAAATTTTCCATGTTCCAGTTTCCATTGATAAATGAGAATGGAAAAACGTATTTTTCTACCTTACACAGCACTACTACCTAGATCAGCTCACTGATCTTTCTCCTTCTGCATCCAGTTTCTGGAAGAGGATGGAAACACGGGGACAGTTATTAAATGGGTAGCTCTTAACTTGTACCTGCAAGGGTAAGGTTTGGTGGTTTTAACATATACTAGATCAAAACAAGAGAAGTTTGAAAACCTGTAAATTTTTTCCTGAGATAGACGCATGTGCTTAAAGTGGAGGAAAAAACCAAATATTAGCATCCCACCTTGAACACTTATAAAAGAGCCAGCCAAGCGGTAGCAAAAAAGCCCACTAACTTCCTAAAAATCAGCCTTAAGAGTCAAAGCATTGCTTTTGGTCCCCAGCAGGACCAAAGAGATGAGTACCAGTTTCCCCCTTGATACCATAATTTAGCATCGCTCAGAACCAGTCAGGCCCACAGCAAACCGTGGCGGAATGGGAGGGAGGGGAGGCTTCATCAGCTTCTCCAACTCCTGAAGAGGGAATTAGTGCTTCCACGAATATAACTTGCTTTCTCTACAGCCTCCAACTCACCACAGGTAAGTCATTCACTTGTGATTAGGAGCTCTCTTGTAAGCTAACACTTAAAAAAACAATTAAAAAATCCTCCAAGCCAGCGAGCTTTCTAAAGCATAAGTGAAAAATTCAGATGCAGAAATCAATCCTGTCTATAATTTCAAAAAAATACTAACAACGCAAGGAACGTTTCTGATAATCACGTTACGAGTAGCATACGCGTGGGAGAACACGATTCAACGCAAGACCGTTTCCCTGTCTTGATTTTTAATGTTACTGTACTTTATAGGGAAAACGCAGCACGAATCTCGCAAATATTTTCAGCCAGAAAAGGAAGGACTATAGGGAACCAATTAGGCTTGCCAGCAAACCAAAAGCGTTTGCAACCGGCGCCTCTCAGGGTCAAAAGTAATAAATTTGTCATGCACCAGTATTCCTGATATTACACCCATGTCAGGGGACAGCGAAGATTAATATCATCATTAGAAATGCCGAACAACATCTCCAGTATAAGACAGATAAAGCGACAATCCTGATAGAGTCACAGCAACAATCTGATGCACTGTTTTTCTTCCAACTCGATGAAAGAACGTACATTATCAGCCTGGATGACTCCTATCTTTTGGGGCAGTGAAGCTAATCCATGACCTACCTTTGTGACTGCAGGAGTGCAAAATAGCTGGTGAAGCTGCATGGCACAACCTGGGGGAAGGGGGAAGAGAAAGTAGGATTAAAGGAGACGGTGACCCAAGTGGGGGAGGTCTACCTTCCTTGGCACAGAGGCAAATGCACGACTGCTCTCTCTGCACATGGCTGGCAGCAGAAAAAAAGCAATGCTACTGAGTCACATCTAAGCAGATCACCATCAGCTGTCACTGCAAAGTGATACCCCTAAGCCAAGCGTCTGGAGTCCAGAGCAAGTTCCTGCAGACGCAGCACGGCTGGTGCTCAAGGCAACACCTCGCCTTTGCTCCAGAGGAAACCCCAGAATACAGTCTACTGACAAAGGTCAAGATTTAGACCCAGCGAACAATGCCCAAAAGATAAAACTTCATATATGCTTAAAGTACATGGAGCTTTTATGATATAAGCCCTAAGTTATGACAACTGCTACAGGAGATTTTTTTTAATCAGCATTCTGTTAAAAGCATTAGAAAGCCTCATCGCAAATAGTCGCTGATGTTAAGACACCAGAGAGTCTCTATTAGAAATCAAAAAGGAAAGCTTATCCTCCAGGATTTGTGAGTGATTATTACCTTTGAGATAATCTGCATGTGCCATTGTAACAAGAAAACCCAAAAAAACTTTTCACCCAGCTGTGCAGCTGTATCTGCAGCCAACGAACCGGGCAAACAGCTCAAAAACCTGAAAAATAAATTCACCCCAATCCCACCTGATTCTTGCAATATAATCAAATGAGTTTTCCTCAGTAAGCTATTTATCCCATTCGGGTTATTTTGCATTTACACCAGGACGGTTCAAATTACCTCACTCCTCCCACGCAGCACCCAAAGCAAACACTCGCTAACATTTGAGAGGTGGGCGAGGAGGCAAAGCGAGTTACATCACCACCACCTTTCCCACGAGCTGAAGAGGAGGCACATGCCAACAGTTGGTGAAGAACACACCGACAGGCCTTTGCTCAGCCGCAAAACAATTCTCAGATGTAGAAACTCAAATTTAGTCCCCACAGAGAGCAGCAAAGCAGCTGGCTAGGGTTAAACAAGAGGGGAGAGCAAAGGGAGAGCTGGTTCTGCCTTCTGCTGCTGGGCACAGAGTTTGCTAATGACACTAACAACAATGGATATTAAAAGAAAATGCTTACCAGCAGCTTACTCTCTCCCTTTTCTGGGTCTTTAGAGAACCTCACTGTGCCTACATCTCAACATTCATCTTAAATCATTCCAGGACCGAAGCCTTCCAGTTAGAAACTGCAGCATACATGGGAGCGCACAGCTGAAGGAGACCTCACTACACCCACCACCCCCTGGCAACAGCAAGTACATCTAGGGGAACTCCAGCAAAAACCTACAGCAGCAGTCTCCACGGCACTCCCGTGACCAACAGGAACATAGTCTGGCCGTCCAAGCATCCATTGCCAGGGCCTGCCAACATAACCTGCTCCACTGCTCACCAGCAAACAGAGATGGATTTTTGTTTTTCCAATACCTGACAGCATTTTTGCAAATTAAACCAACTATTTCTTCCTTATCCTGACAGACAGGTGAGACACATTCCTGTTTGTAACAACCTATATGCATTAAAAACAGTTTTCCACATCCAGTCACCCCCGTCTCCTCTTTTGCAAACCAGAGTCCCCTCTTTCATTTTCTTCTTAGGAGCTACATGTTAATTAAACTAGAGCAGATGGCCGGTTCCTTTACTAGCTGCCTGATTTGCTTACCTCCTTTGCAAAGCCAAGCTCTCAAAACCGGAGATAGTTCCTCAGCTAAGGTCCCAGCAGCACAGAGTGAACAACTCCCCTCTCTGCCTCCTCTGCCACCCCACGTGCCGTCAATACATCCCAGACGATGCCTACCTGTCTCTGCAGCAAATTGCAATCAGCTGCAACTTCCCAAGCTTTTCTGGAGAACTGCTTCTCGGCCACAATTATTCCTCATTTTAGAGCTGCGCATTTGATTTTTTTTTTTTTCCATCTTAGGTACAGAGCTTGACGCTTTCCTTTGCAGAAATTCATCTCCCTGATTTCAGACTATTTCTCCACTTTATCAAGCTCATTTGGAATTTTAATCAGTTCTCTGCAGCGCTTGCAACCCCTATCTCCCCTCCTCCCACGCTAGCACAGCTTGGTGTCATCCTGTACCACACTACAGCTGTGACAAGGAGACGTGCTGGTGGTTTTGGTTTTTTTTTTTTTTTTTTTTTTTAGATTGAAAATGCAGTGAAAAGCAAGAAAGAAGAAAAGAAAATCAATGCCTTAAAAATGGCAGTTTCAATAGCCAGCAAAATATTTAAAAAGTAGATTAGGAATAAAAACACAGAGACGTTCAGTGTCTTCCAAAGAAGCCTATCAGCTGAGCACAAAGCTGTGACAAGTTTTGAGCTCTGGGGAAGACACCGCCCAGGAATTTAGCCCTTGGCAGCACCCAGTTTTAACTATATAATGACATGAATAAGGAACAGGGAATATAACCAAGGGAGTTTCTGGGTTTATTTACGGATGAAGTAATACGAGGTAGATACCATAATTCTTGCAGCACTTTTAGTCTTGTTCCCATCTTTACTGTATGTTTCCCGGAAACAAATACCCCAAGCACACAGCCAGGGTTTCATTATTGCTCTGTACGATACCAAGATTTTTTAGAACATATTAAGTGCTTAGCCATCTTATTTCAGCCTCAGAGTATCTACTCAGGTGTTTTTCCAGACAAGCAATTAGAAGATTGGAAACTCTCACAAAATGCTCCTATAAATTGTTCCACGGAGAGCAAACCTAGAAGCACCAAACAACTGCAGCATCCCACGGCACCATTACAGCACAGAGTTATTGCTCGCTGTGCAAAGTGACTTGCAGGCGTGTACACAAAACCTTGCTATTAAAAAAAATCAAAATAAAAAATTGCCAAATGCGCAAGCAACCTCAAAAAACCAGGACAGCTGCTACCCTACAAGCAACCTGTGCATGCAGAAATATGCTACCTGCTAAAACCCAACCCTTTTCAGATCAAGGGCTGGCAATTTTGCATTAAAACATGTCTTATATTAGCTTCATTAGGAACTTCAGAGTACGTCGTCTAAAAAGTCAAAAGCCCTCTTGCTTTGAAAACAAGCAGTACAGAATCTTCTCGCCTTTTCCTGTTTGCTGAAGAGCAAATGTAGACACCACAGAAACTTGGGATATGAGGGAAGGCTCTCTGGGAAGGAAATAAAACAAAAGCAAGTTGTCAAATGGGACTCCCTGCTGCTGCGTGCCATGTGGTGCTCTAGTGAGCTGCATCTGTTCAGCGATTAAACATCGCGGCGAGTATGATACCGACAGCAGTGACATTAGCAAATATGCTGAGTGGTTATGAAGGCTCTATAGCATCATCTTTTCACTTTTTATTTGAATTGGAAGAAGTTACTGTAAAGCAGCTTCACATATGATAATGCTCTTTGTGCTCGTCCCTAAATGAGAAGGCACTGCTACATAATCCACACCGAGTCTCAACAACTCCGTCTGCTGTGCAAGGGAAAGGCTGGGTACTTCTGCTCCAGGAACTCTCTGTTGTTCCCTGGAATTCACTGGATCAGGGAGAAAAATCCTGTACAAGGAAGAGTAAGGCTCCAGGACATTAATGGGATTTCACAGGGAACAGGAAGAATGCAGTTTGCAGCATTCAGCGCGTAGGCAGTAAGTCCCAAGTCCACCAAGGGCAAGGGCTGAACAGAAAATAACAAGAGATTCCAGCCCCAAAATGGAGCACGATGAGATCTGTTGAGGATGTCGTGTTTCAACCCCAGCCCTCAATCCAGAGGCCTGGGATGAAGAGGGGTACCCAACCCAACAGCAGAACACGCAGAGGGAAGACCTCCCCGTCCTGTACAAGCAGCTTTTCCCAGCCCACAGAGAATGTCTAATGACAGCAGCCACCATTTACATCTCCCTGAGGGAACAGCTGGACTTACATTTGGTCCTTGACTGAACGTAGATTATCACCTACAAATTCAAGCACAAGAAGTTAACGCCGCCTGAGAAGGTTCACGCCGATGCGCTGGAGCCTTCAGGATAATTTCACACAGAACTGGCAAAACTGAAGGACCGTGTCTTTCCTTTGTTTCTCGGCACCCCTTATTCAGTGTAAGCTAGGTAATTATCAAAAGCCAAGAAATGCATGAGTCAGTTCCTTCAGCTAATCCACCCTCTGGAGCATCAGAGTGCTTCAGTGAAAAAGGGCTTTCATAAGCAGAGAGATATTTAAGCCTCTCCAACCACTTTAACAGGAAAACTCACCTGTTGTTAGTAGGATTGTTACATTAACCCACCAGAACACTGACAATATCAGTTCGTTAAATCCTTATCCTGTCTGTTATTGTCGAAGAAATTCTGGTGACCGGCATTATCTAAGTGAAAAAACAAAAAGAGGCTTAACAGCAGCAGCAGCCCGCTGTCAGATGGGAAGAGTCACTGTAAGACTGATAGGGAAGGCACATCTTACACACCTACGGTTGTTGCTGGGAGGGAAAGGAAAAGGCTGCTCGGTGATACCCTAGCAGCAGAGATGCACTGATGGCAAGTGTACCATAAGAGAGAGAGTGATTCAACAGCATAGGCACGTCACTGAAAAGCAGATGAAGATATAAGCTGGGTTTCGTGGAAATGATTGATGACAACCAACATGACTTCACTAAGGGCAAATTGCACCTGACAAATTTGGTGGCCTTCTATGATGGGGTCAAAGTGACACGTGAAGAGCAACTGACATCATCTACCTGGACTTGTGCAAAGCCTTTGACACAGTCCCACATGACATCCTTGTTTCTAAGTTGGAGAGACATGGATTCAATGGAAGGACCACTCAGGTGGGTACGGAATTGGCTGGATGGTCTCACTCAAAGAGTTGTGGTCAATGGCTCAGTGTCCAAGTAGAGACTGGTGACGAGGGGTGTTCCGCAGGGGTCGGTACTGGGACCAGTGTTGTTTAACATCTTTGTTGGTGACAGGGAGAGCGGGATCAAGTGTGCCCTCAGTAAGTTTGCCAATGACACCAAGCTGTGTGGTGTGGTGACATGCTGGAGGGAAGTGATGCCATCCAGAGGGACCTGGACAGGCTGGAGAGGCGGGGCCATGGGAACCTCATGAAATTCAAAAAGGCCAAGTG
>NW_010139976.1:0-37826 GCF_000699245.1 Pterocles gutturalis | reverse complement strand
CTGGGCACACTGCTGGCTCATATTTAGCCGGCTGTCAACCAACACCCCTAGATCCCTCTCTGCTGGGCAGCTTTCCAGCCACTCACCCCCAAGCCTGTAGCGTTGCAGGGGGTTGTTGTGACCAAAGTGCAGGACCCAGCACTTGGATTTATTGAACTTCATACAATTGGCCTCAGCCCATCGCTCCAGCCTGTCCAGATCCCTCTGCAAAGCTTCCCTACCCTCAAGGAGGTCAACACATCCGCTCAGTTTGGTGTTATTTTTCAGAAGGATGAACTATCTTTACTTTTCATGAGACATGGTAGTAATGGCATGGTAATGACTTGCCATATGACCTCTTGCCTTGCAGTGGTAGAAGAGGAAATAGGGCTGAGAATTCCTGGTCCCCAGCCCTTGATTTAAATTTCTCCATCTTTAAGCAATTTCTCCATCTAGGCTCTGTCTTGAAGATAGCTTGCTCACCTATTGATGCAGCTGGTTAAAATGACAGAATGTGAATGCTGGAAGCATGGGGGATGTTTACAGTCCAGTGGGGTACAAGTTAGTACCCTAATCAGTGCACTTACACTTGCTACCCACAAAGTAATTTTTCTTTCAACATCTTATGTGAGGGATTGATTTACACATACTGCATAATTCTGCTCATCTGAGCAGTTACATGTAACAGTGAAGAAGCCAAAATTGACACCATTCAATGTGGATCCATCATATAACACACTCTTACCTATCATGGGACCTATCTTTGCAAAACAGATGTCTGGTGTAACCATATACCACTGTGAGCTGCGCAGAGCTGGTGTCACACTGTGAAGTCACCCATTATTTTAAGAAGGCTTTGCTTGCTCCATCTGCCTAGCCTCTCAAAAATAAGTTTATATTAATAACTTTGTTGTAGTCATTTTATGTTGGAATACATTCCTACTATATTGAGATTTGTCTGTCCAAGAAATGTCCACCATGATAAGCAATAGAACACAGTGCTCACTGAATTTAGAGGACAGATTCTTAAATTATTCACCAAAATCTTATTTGTTTTTGTAAGTATTAGCTAGATTTTAAGTAGTAAATGAATTGCTGAGTGGATCTAAAGAAGAGCCTGTCAAGTGATCGGTATTTGAATTCAATAGCTTCATCAAGAATGAGATTGCAGCAGAAATTAAGGAAATCTTTCTTCATTTGTCAGTCTTTATAATTGAGACTGAAGCAGAGTTATAAATTACATCTTTCCTCTGGTGGGAGCTATTCATGGTGGATAAGTGTTTATAATGCTATGGTGTTATCCCTGCTATTGATGTTTTTCATGCTCACTTACTCAGACTTCCTGTGCTGCTGATTTTAATTCCATATGGAGGTACAGTGGCATAAGAAGTTGTCTGTGCTGGTGCAATGAAAAATCTCTTATGAATGGATCATGACAAAGTCGTACTTTTATAGCAACTAGAGAAGCTATGAAATCAACAATTGATTACCTCACTTTTCAATTAGTCTTTGCACTGTGACAGGAATATGACTGCTCCGCTTCTCCGCCTTGCTAATGAGAGAAGACTCAGCTACTGGGAGAGATTCTAACATCAGGTCCTATCTTCATTACATGCTAATTCTGTATTTAACCTGGGTTTTCCCCTTCAACATGACATGCATTGCTGAATCTAAAGCAACTGTCAGAGCCACACATGAAAACACTGCCATAAGCTACCTTGGTGGCTTTTTATCAGCTGTTAGTGCCAGGTGGATTCACTGAATGCATATACTCATACAAAGAAGTAATCAGTCTTTTAACACCTACCCACAAGATTTCTGGGCACTCATTCCCATGTATTACTTACCTGTGCTGGCCACTTACCTTTGTATCATTGGTCTGAAATGGTAGACAGAAAACCTTTTCTTAGTATCTATTATCCCAACCTGCCTACAATCAATTTTCATTCATCTCTACATTTTAAGCAGCAGAGCAATGGGCCCTCAGAAACCCAAAAGTCTTTATACCAATTGCTTGACTGCAGGAAGACATCAGATGCCTGGTGTCAGTCTGAGCTGAAGAGAGAAAAAACTGCTACATTAATAATGAAGGAGGAACACTAAACATCAAGCCACTGCTGTTTGACCAGAGCGTTGCGAGACCTGAAGATCAGTGTAGAGAAGAGATAAAGGGGCTGAGGGGTAGTGGCTGAAAATCCAGTGGTAAAATTTCCAGTGATGAAGTGGGCTGTACACTGGCACCCGTGTGAACATGGGGCAAGGGCAAAAGTATCCATGTCAAACATGGCATCTGAAAAGACCAGTCCACTCAGGCAGCCAGCAAAGGGACAAGGGGGAAAGAAAGGGGAAGGTAAGTGGCCTTAACCCTGCCCTGGAAAAAAGTTCAGCTTTGATTTACAAGATGTATATCACACAAAGGATATAAGCAGCACAGATTAGGACTTGGCATGTCAAGACAGGAAGATGGAGGCAGTTGTGCTTCATCTTGAAAGCTTATCTTCGGCTTTCTGTTTGGAGATAGCACTGTTGCTCATTTGCCAATAGGTTTCCCACTTCTTCCTTCATCCTGATCACACTGTTCAGACTGTTTGGTTCAGGTATGAGGGAGCAGAAAATGCAAGCAGGACTTTGTTGCGTAGGTTTTCCATGCAACCACAGTTGTAGCTCTAAGTTGGTAGAGTGGCTCTTCTAGGGTTGTGAATGCTACTTCCCTCTGCTAATTTCTGGGATCCCTTTTTTATTTATGCACTTCAAAGTATCTGGCAAATGGAGAAAATAGAGGAAATCTAGCACTTCACTGTAGGTGAACTAGTTGGCTTTTTCAAAATGAGAAGTATTTATATACAGACTTAAAAGGTTGTGTCCGCCTCTTGATCAGATCTAAATGGCCAGATGTTTGAATGCTTCCCTACCTGTTCAAACCACTTGCCTATTTAGACAGCCTGTAGGTTATCACATACCAGACTATTGCCTAGTTGATTTAATTTCTTTCTGGAGAGGAATAGACATTTTTTCACTTGCTAAGACTTCCAGTCAGTAAGATAGAAAAACATGTCTTGTCTGCCTCTGTAGTTTGCAGTTCCTGTCCTGTCACCTGATTACTTGAGCTCCTTCAGTGCAAAATAAAGATTTCTGAGGTACAAATGGAAGGTGTCACCTCATACATTGTAAATTAGCTGTTTTTTTTTTCTTCTATTGTAGTATGTAGGGGTGAGGTCTCATAGCATAACACAGCAGATCTAAAGGATAGTGTCATGTGAAAAAGCTATTTTTTTTTTCTCATTTCTTCCTCTCTTCCCCTCTTCCTACTCTTCCTCCTGTCACCAGCTGCACAATTCTCCTCCTCTTCTTTCCCAGCACTCCTCCTGCCCTTGGTGGGCCGGTTCAGCTCACTGAACCCACAAAAATCTAACTCAGCATGAGCAAGTGAATATGCTTCTGAGGATTTAGTGAGCTAGATCAGCTCAGTTGAGCTGCCAAGCCACGCAGGGGATGGAGACGGAATGCGCGGAAGGGAATGGCGGAGGAGGCAGCCCACCCCTTGTAGCAGCAAGATCTGACTCCTAGATTTGGCCAGCTGCAATGTGAAACCTTACCTGAATGGAAGTTTGGAGAAGTCCAAAAAGGGCACAGCATAACCACTGCTGCTGTTGTGTCTTCTACTAACTGGCCTACCCACCTCCTTTACTTCAACAACTGTTTTGAATAATTAGAAGTTAAATTTAACTCCAAATTTCTTCCCTGGGGATAAGTCCCTCTAAGAATAATTCTCAACAGACAGAAGATTAATGGCAGAATGAGCAAACAACAGGAGCCAGTGGACCTCAAAAAGAACAAAGATGAGACTAATGTGTCTTCTAATCACTAGGGGTGGGTCCCTCTCTCTATTATGTTTGCACATACTTTGACCAAATTAGGGCAGCTACTTTTTTAGCATCAAGGATTTTCAATGCATGTGGAAAAAAAAGAATGTTTATTTTTGTAACATGCACATAAGGATTGTGTCTACATAGAAAGCAACAACCCCAGTGCACCATATCACAGCCCGAACAGACAAATTTGTCCTCCTTTACAGGCACTCTGAGTGCATTAGAGAAATTGTATTCCTTGCCATCTTTGCTCTGGCAGCTGTATTGCTTGCCGTGGCTACGTACAGCTTCAGGGCAGGCGTGAAACATGACAGAAGTATGCTAACGTTGCGAATGTGACCATACTGTAGAAGGGTAGGCTAGCTCATGTGGGTAAACTCTGATTAATTACCTCTGGGATTGGCAAAAGCTAAGACAAGGCTTTTTGCTTTGTGCCTCATGTGTTGTGGAGCAGGTACATTATTTCTCTGCTTGACGAGTGATGCTGGAAGGATAAATCATTTGTGTAGCACTTTGTTGCTGCAGTTACTGTATCTTGAACTGACTAACTTGTCAGGGTGAGCTACCAAAGGTGTGGGTAGGGGCGTAGTTACCCTTCCCCACAGGGCAGCTTTTCCAAGCTGGAAGTGGGGGAAGAGGTGTGCAGTTTTGAAGGTGTTTGTACTGTAATGTGTCCCTGACACACTGCTGATGTCCTTGCTGTTTCTGTGAATAGACTTCAGCACATTTGTCTGCCAAAACAAAAAGTGCTCATTTAACAGTTAAAATCAACCCTGTTTTATTATCTTGTGTAGCACTATTCTGCTTCCAGCTTGATGCCCTTGGAGGATATTGCTTTAGGTGCATTTTAACTACAGGCATTTCTCCTCTGCTAGATTCTAGCAGACAGGGATTAGGAAGAGGTACTTGGCTGAAGTTGTCCTGCTGACAGATTGCAGTGACCTTGCTGTGACTTCTGTTCTGATCTCACTGGCACTGCTGGAATTTGACACACTAGAACATGAGATACAGGCTCCATTATGCCACTAATTGGTATCCAGGGCATTGTGTTCCTGCCTCCTTCACCATCTGATGTAGGTGGCAGATAGTTCTAATTTATCTTTGCCATGTGATTTAGGAGGCTTAAGTCTCTATCATCAGCCAGTTGATGCCCTTATCCTTTCATGTGGCTGTCTTTATCGTATGCAGGTGTAGAGCTTGACACAGGCTTGTGTTGTAAGTGTGGTTGGTCTCTTTATCTTATTGCTGGGTGCTCTTCTGCAATGTAAGGAAAATGTTTGCTTACTGAACATGGATAAAACACACTAAATATTTTTTCTCATGCATCCTTAGAGGTCGATCTTAAAATATTTTCATTATTTGTCAAATGTACAGTAACAATATTTTGTTTCTGCAAGGTTATTTAATTTTGGACTGCATAGACTGGCTTTTATTTTTGTCTAGCTGTAGTGTGGAAGGTAACACAGTAGGAAAATTCATATCCTTAACCAAAATACTTCAGTTTGCTCTGAATGTCAGTTTTTGCTTTTGTAATGTTTTTTTTTTTGTCCAATAATCACAAAACTGGACAAAAAGACCAACAAACTGAAGCAGAAAACAACTCCACATGGGATGATGTCTATAGCACTTTTTTTTTTTCTTTCCCGTGGACACACACAAAAAACCCAGTGGTTTTCCAAAGTCCAGTTTTGTCAATCCTACAAGTTGGAATTTCATGCTGTTAATTTAATCATTAGGGAAGTTTATCACCCTGAAGAATATGACTTGCAAATGCCCTGGTATCAAGAGGGAACAAATAACAAATGTGTCCCAGAGGGAGCACAAGGAGTAGTTGTAAGCAGCAAACTACCTGATGCAATTAACAGAAAAATGAGTTGAGGATCTATTACTGCAGCTCTGCCAGCTGGAAGTAAGTTATTTCTTTCTGGCACTGGTTAGACACCAATGGCTAAATCTACAGGGGGGACTTCAGCGCTGTCAAAGTGTCACTTACCTTGCAGGGTACTGGCCCCCTGGGTGGCATTCACAGCCTGCTGTTAGACCCCGTGGCTCCAAGGCAATCTGTGGAAAGGCAGGTGTCTCAGAGTAAGATGCAAAGCAGTCTGCAGCTACCTAAAGTATAAAATATAAAGTGTTGAATTGCACAGCAGGTTTGAACTACAATTCTTTCTCCTGGCTCATCCTGGGCTGTCAGAGTGTGTCTAGGCTAAGTGAGAATCCATATCCTCTTTTTAGGTACCTAAATGCTCCCTTTAAAAATGGGGTAGATGATCACTGGTACATAGAAGTTAGCGCAGGGATAGACTACGGGTGGCTGGGGAGGCTCTTTCTCATCCTTAATTCAAAGACTGTTCGTACATTTTACACTAGCCTGCCCACAAGACTCAGTCCTCCGTCTGAAGATTCCTATGTGGGCACGAGAATTTCCAAATCTCAGAATTAGAGTAAGGGCAGCTGATAGGAGAGCTTGCAGGGCAAACCACAGAGCAATTGTCAGCATAGGAGAGAATGTAACTCGCATCCCTGAATTGGTTTATTATAACTGTGCCACATTTCTCATTTCTCTGAACAGGGAATAGTCATCAAGCTATAGAGGAGAACTTCTGATAATATTGACAAGGTGAATGAATGACTCATAAACCATACTAATGAGGCTATTCCAGAATGAAGTTCAAGCAGGAAGATTCAAAAAGGAGTTTAATGCACAGGACGTGTTAAGGACCAAGCTTTCTCTTTTACGCTTTCATCTCACTGATTATTTTTTAATGGCCTACAAAACCTGACAAATCTGAACAAGCAGATACTCTTTATTGGGAAACACTGATTTCCTGATTTTATTTGCTCTCTTTTTTGAGTGCAGGTGCACACAACTAAAAGCAGATTTATTTCTTCAATAAAGATGTGACAGAAAGAAGCTGATAAATATCTTATTTTTGGTTTAGAAAATCATGCAGCAGAGGCTATAATCTGCTGCGTATAGCAGTTACCATTCACAGTGCTTCAATCAAAGATCATACAGCTGAACTGAAATCTTTAGGCAACTGTATTGGATGATGATAAACTACTGCCCAGTAGTTTGGTGACTTAAGAAAGGACTATACATGTAGTTTACCTATTTGTTTTTTCTAGATCGTATTATGGTTGAAGAGCATGTTGGTAACTATGCTGGTTTCCTAGAAGAACAACTAGTGCTTTATGACTTTTTGTTGTTACTTATTGAAACAAACTTTCTAAGGTATTTTTATGGTCTCCTTTTCCATTGTGCCCAAACTTCTTCTAAGTATCTGTTGATTTCTTTGGCATTTCTCATGTCACCGTAAGTACATAAGTATTTGTAATATAGAGGATATAGAGGAAATTTTATTTTATTTTTTTTTTTTTTTAACGAAGGGAGAGTCTTGATCAAGAGACAGTTGCCAAAATCAGTGCAAATCAAAGGACTCTTTACCAGGCAAGTTCGGCAAGGTGCCACATTCAAACCTATCAAGATATCAGAAGATGGCACGATTTTTTTCTTAGAGGTTGGTTAGACTTTTTTCAAGAGGTTGGACCTCTTAGAGGTTAGGACCTCAGTCTGTGGTTCCACAGTATGAAGCATCTGGTGGCAGTGCCAGATAAAGGGATCCCTTGTTCCTTCTAGTACCTCCACATACTCTTTCCTTCCCCTGCACTGCAAGGAACTAGCTGCTTGGTCAGCCAGCACAGAAGTCATGAAGCAGGTCAAGGAACTAATCCACATTACAAAATAAACTGTTTTGTTTTTAACTCAGACTGGCTCCTTGGTGGAGTTCACAGCAGACTCTCAGAAGTGGTGGTGCAGGGGTGGTGTTTCACAGTTCGTCTGTGAAGAACCTATTTGGGCAACGAGAGATGAAGGTGGAGCCCCAAGATGGGATGTTTCTGACAAACATTTGTTACTCTGGAACTCAGATTTCCCATCTTACCTAGACAGAGCAAAGCCTTTTTCTTGCCTCCTTACTGCCTCCTTGGCCTCACTTAAAAGGGACCCAAGACATGCACAACTACTACTTAACCGTTTTTTCCGTAAGGCCACTGTGAGAGCATTTTACATTCACTCTGTGAGCAGATTAATGTATTTTATTCCACTATTGACTACTTAGGTCTTGAAAGCACACTGACTATTCTCTACTTCCTATCTTCAGTTGTTGTTGAAGCAGTCATTTTTATTGAATTGCTTAAGCATAGTATGGCCAAAGGTTGGAGAAGCTGTAAAACCACAGGTAGCTAAAAATTCTCCAACGTAAAGACATGTTTGAGGAGTGATAACCTATCATCAATAGCTTTGCCAGTGGAATGACAGACTCTGTTAATCATTGTGAATAGTCTGCTCTGAAGAGTTCAGATACTGTCACCAAGGAACGGTCCAGTCCACCCATCATTAGGGTGATGAAACTGCCCTACTTCAGAGGGCTGAGGCCAAACCTTCAAGGTACAACCAGTTACCCTGTATTGCTGGGAAGTGGGCCTGACCCTGCACCCTTGTGAGGAGAGCAAACCACAGGTGCTGGCTAAAAAAGCAGAAGTTGCCCCACCAAACACCAGTTTCCACAGGCCCAATCATAATCCCATGATCCAGGGGAGAGTCCCCCACTTCTGTATGGACTGTGAAGTCCCCCAGGCCTTAGTACCATGACTGTTCCTGCCTGAACATACCCACTCCTGGGTCACCCAGTGATACAAACCTGAGCCAGATGATGGACAGGCATGTGATCAAGTTTCTGTTGAATGTATTCTGGTGTGGATATTGGCTTTTCATGTTTATTCAGCCTTTACAGTGGCCATGCAAAGATGGGCAGCACTTGTTCTGGTGTAAAATCTGACAGTGTAGAATGAATCCATCAAAAATTCTTTATTGCATCTGGACCAGCAGAGTGAATTTATACTGGATGAGTGCCTAACGTCCCATGGCCATGGCACTTCTGGGTCCATTTCCTGTTGCCTTAGAGGAGAATTTACCATACTATTGAAGATTTGTAGACCAGAAAGAGGAGGAGGTGAATTTGTGGCAAGGAGCACTGAGGACAATTCTCAGATAGGTGGAAAGGAACTAGTTTTGGAGCTGATAATCAAGAAGCTTAATGAAAATTGTGTTGTGAGGAACAACATAGAACAAGGGATCTCTGGATTGAAAAAGGCGGCTGTGGGAAGGCCTCTTATTAATGAATGAAAGCAGGAGGTGGGTCTGTCTGGTATTACAGTGTGCTCCCTGCTGTTGAACAGGTATGTCCCAGAGTAACTCCTCTAAGGGATACTGCTTAAAACACCCTTCTTAACTGGTTTTATCAGGTCAGGGGGGATGCAGCCCATTACTGTTATTTGAATAAAGAGGTGTGTACCCCCATGTATACGAACACAGGCAAGACCATGTCATTGTCTGACAAACTTGATATCTAAGTCTAGACAGGTATGATCTATATTTTGAAGGTTCAAACTGTAAGTAATACTAACAAAAATAGTTTAATTACTATCCTTGAAGCCTGATTCTCCCTCAGCACTGCCTGGTATCAACAGCTATCTGCTGTCTACCATTCTCTGCTCTCTGAAAATAGATGGAGACAGAGGCCATATAAATTGAAGGCATAAAAAGGCTGGATTAATTTTTTTTTTTCAGGTGAAAAGGCAAAGCTGTAGCTTAAAATGAAGACATAAGAGTGGAGAGTTCAGTAAGTTACCTTTAAAGGAAAGCATTATTAAACATTTACTAAGGGCGTAGAGATTCCCGGATATGTTTATCTATAAAAGGAAGATAAAATAAAAAATAAACTCAGAAATAACTGTTTGTAAGTAGGCTAAGTATCTCACAAAATGAGTCAACCTGTCTGGAGAATGTTGCAATCTCCATTTCAGGCTGTCCTGCCCCTCCCTCCTCGCAGGTGAATGCCCTTGCGAGTGGTGATTTGACCAGCTCCTTTGCTGGGTAAGCAAGGAGCAGCTTGGCTGAGAAAATATTATTTCTAATGCTCTGTTTGTATCCTTCAGAAGATCTCCATGGCAACAGAAGTTACTGAATAGAGTTGGTCATGACATTTTGACAGAAATTTTCCCATAGAAAATGCTGTTTTAATGTGAAAGTGTTGCGGAGAATGATTTGATGTTGATGATATTTTGGTATGAAAAAAAATTGGGAGAAATCTGAAAAATGTCTTGGATGGAAGGAAGAGGTTTTTTCTTATTTAAGCCCACTGCCTTCCCTTCTGGGACCTTTCATGTCAGGAAATGAGACTATTATCTCTTCCTTTTCTATTTTGGGACTAGTGGTTGAATTCCCAGTTCATCTCCTCTTTTTGACTTTATTGTTGATGCTTTTATGGAAAGGCTCTAAACAAAACAGGAGATGAGAGAAGCTGTAAATCCTCAAATATCTAAAGTATTGCTTTCTTTGAAGTTCTGTTTTAGGAAAGAGAAATTCTGAAATAAAAGCGAAATAATACAGTGGAAGAGTGTCCTATAATTACTTGCCCATTCTGTTTTGAATAGTTGATTTTATACTGTATGACCTAAAATCTCAGATTAAAACTCAAATGTTTTGTCTTCTTTGTTCTTCATGAGATATCTTCATTCCTCTCTCTGCTCCTAGACCTGAACTGCTGGCTGCAGTGACAGCCAGAGACATGTCATTGCATATCATATCCTCACATTAACATTATTAGTGTCACCAAGGAAAGGTCTTGGGACCTGCAAGTGCCAGCCTAGTGATTAGTCTCTTTTCCCAGTGATGGCTCCTTATGAAACCGGTGCAGAAAATGGTATGGGTAATAAATGTTTCTGCAGAGGCAGTTTTCACAGTTGTTCTGGTTCTGCTTCATGACTCCTCCTTGCCCACTCAGTATTAAGAGTACAAATAAACTATTTGCAGTCAGAAAAGCCAGGGAAATACACGTCTTCCTCATGGTGTTCAGCAAGATTTTTGGAAATGGATTTGGCACCCGAGATCATCAGTTAAATTTGCTGATTAGTTCAGTCACTCGAATGCCTACTGTCACTAGCTGCCATTTCAGTACCATCTCTCCTCACACTGCTCTGCTGCTGGGATTACAGAAGCCTTCTCCCATGCCTTCCCTTCTTTACACCACACTTGCCAGATCCCTTTGAGGATTGTCTTTTCAGGGTTTCACAGTTGAACATGGGACTATAGCTGCACTATGCAGGGCCAGGTGATGCCTCCACTCCTGGGCTAGTGCCAGATGAATTCACTCTGGGCTCACAAGTCTGATGAAGTGGTACAGGGACAGACTGCTGTTAGAAACATGTGTGTCTTCTTCCACAGCAGTGGACTGTTTTACCAACGTGTACTGGTTCAGTCGGCGGTAGCAGGTGTCCGCAGGCTGGAAGCTGCTAGCAGTACTGCAACTACGTCAAAGTGGTACACATAACAAAATCCAGCCTCCTGTCTTTATCCTGGAGAGGATGTGAAGCAGTTATTTTGGCAGCTGTCAGACACCCAAATACCTCCTCCTGCACCTACCCATTGGCCAGCACAGAGTCAGGAACTGCTGCTGCTGCTGCCAAAGAAGAACACAACTCCCTTTCCAGGAGCCAGCCACCACCAGAAAACTATGCATGTTTGCATGGTGTGGACTTGTCTTATGTAAATTTGCCATGCAGGAATCTGCCAAGTCACTGGAGGTGATCATACTGTGTAAAAAATGCTGGGAATGGTAACACGATTTTTCAAATAGGGTATCTGGAGAAAGTATTAGGTTTCTAGGTGGAATAGCTAAGATGCACAAAAAGATGGAGGTGAGCAGAGAGAGAAATAGATCAAGGTCATACAGCATGTGAGCAGCAGAGCTTGGGTGAGCATCCAGCATCCTAAGTGCCAGCCCATTTTCCTATCACCTAATCCATAGACTCATGCTTTAGATTCAGTGGGTTTATGTCTGCTTTGGATACATTTTTCCTGGAAAACATTGTCTCTACTTACCTCAAACTACATCACACCAGGGGGTTTGCACTTGCTGTGGCTGCTCAGCATCTTGACTCTGGTGTTAAAACTGGCAAATGGGCAGATAATATCCCCTTTGTCAAGGCTGACTGATGGAAAAAGGCGCAAAGCCAGCATTGAATGCCAAGTCTGATAGGAGGCTGACGTAAAAGAGGCTGAGGAGCCATATAGGACTGCTGCTCTGGTTATATAACCTGGAATATTTTTTGTAAATGCTCAAACTGTCATGCATTGTGTTTTGGCATGTGTTTGTCAGTGCCCTTGTTTTATAGCCTTGCTGAAGACTCATTGACAGGTGGCACTCAAGAGAGTGCTTTTTATAGGTGCCAGTGTCCAACTCAGATACAGTTTCTGAAAGCAAAAGGTGTTTGGGGGTGGAGGTATTTGACGCACTGCCAAAGCATTTTGTAAAAGGTGCTTTAGTGGTACTTCATAATCTTCAAAAAGAGGAGGTATGTGGGAGACGGATGAGGAACATTGACTCTCATGGATGTTGAGTCACCAGATGATTCTGGGAGAAGGTGAACAGTATTTATAAAACAGAAAAAGAAGTAAACAGGAATTTAAAGGTCATATACCTTGTCTCCAGGGAAGGCAGGATTTGGGCAGTGCTTATCTAACTTGGTATTCTGGAGAATATTTCTTGTCACAGTTTGACCAATTCTTACCTGGAGACTAAGTGTATTATAAGAGAACCCAGATGTAGTTTATCTAGTGCTTCATAGCACCTTTCTCCTTTGTGGGACAGGGACTGTGGGGCTGACAGGGTGCAGGCTGTTCCCTAATGAATGGAGTGCTTTCCCATGGGGACCAAATATGGTGGGGAGAGCTGGTTGCTGGTAACAGGCTCCACTGACAGCCCCAGACTGGGAGAGTGATGACCCAGGTCTAGGATCCATCCAGGTATCTGTCTGGGAACAAAAGGAGACTGGAGACAAGGCTGCAATGTGGATCTGAAGTCCATGCAGGAGGCAGGGCTAGAGGCTGGCACTCCTATGGTCTCGCTAGTGCAGGGACTGATGGCTGTGTATGGAGCTGAAATTGGGTCCCCAGCCATGGGCAGGGTGGCGGGAGAGACACAAGGTAAGGTTCATCAACACCACTAAGGCCTCTTGGTGTGCTTAGGACCCTGACACTTACAGAAGGAATCTCTTTGATACAGGATGACTCACATGCAGTGGCTGTCCAGCTTTACTAGGAGGAGGAAACACCGGTGGTTTCAGCTGCAGGAAATGCAAAGAGTACTTTGCCTCTGCTTATGACTTTGCAGTTAGGTACAGGAAAGTAAACAATGCATTCCTTATTCTGTTGTTATAAAATCCTTTATTCAGTAGAAGTATCTGTATCTCAGCATAGGTACTGTTTCTAGCTCAGAGGCTGAAGGATTTGTAGGCTCTGACTCCTTCTCACATTTTTGGAAACCAGGACATGGCAGCCCAGCCATCTCTGATTCCCAGTCTTCTGGTTGGTACATGTTCTAGGTAGTGGGGATTCAGGCTTCTAGTTGAGGTGTTTGAGGACAAGATGGTAGGCAGGCTGAAAAACGAGCATAATCAAGGGATTTATTAACCACAGGCACTTTGCTCTTTAAATGTACTACAGAGCTATACATATCCCTGAAACAAAGCAGGTCCATAAAGTACCTTTTGTGGAAGTCTGACAGAGACAAATATAGAATCCATTTACTTTTGGAAGTGTGCAGCTGTGGAATGATCCTTTCTCTTGTGGAAGATATAAATCTGTTTTACCACACACTTTACAACTTCTGCAGCAAAAGAAGCAAGGCTGAAGAGCCAATAGTCTTCTCTGAAAGGCATCTCTGAGTAGGACCTTGTGTGCACTGAGTGAGGTACAGGGTCTTTGCAAAACAAGGGTAGTATTCCTGCACTGAAAAATTCCTGCACTGAAATACATTGTAGTGCAGGGGAGATGAAGACAAGATAACGCGAGCAACTGTGCCATTTCCTGATTCTTTTATGCAGACTCAGGTTTTCTTTTTTTCCTGACAGGTTTGTTGTGTGCCACTTCACAGGGCTTAAAAGGCAAATAGGAAGTGCCAGACGGTAGAAGGCCTTCTTTATTACATTTTTGAACTTTAAGAATCATCTTCACCAACATGGCAATGATATCGATGCCCTGTGCAAGCCATTGAAAGCCTTTAGATTAACTGCATGTATCCCCATCCTTCCTGTGTGCCCTCACCAGAGTGGAGAGGGTTAGTATGCCCATGTCACGTTTGCTACAGCAAGAGAATGATGAGGCACCTCCTCTGATGGGGGACTGTGTGCTAGGGAGCTTTGATG
Source organism: Pterocles gutturalis (assembly GCF_000699245.1). Lineage (NCBI taxonomy): Eukaryota > Metazoa > Chordata > Aves > Pterocliformes > Pteroclidae > Pterocles > Pterocles gutturalis. The sequence continues at coordinate 23,709 of NW_010139976.1, read as the reverse complement.
CTTCTGCTTTGCGTAGACAGCTTTTTCCTGTTCACCCTAACGTTTTTTCTCAGTTCCAAAATTCAATCCCTAAGATTCCTGTCCCAGACTACCCTCCTCCACATCTCCTCTCCTCCTGTGAACATAAGAAAAAGGTCTTCTCTTATACCAGCCTGTTCCCTGCTGAGCTTCAAACTTCTGTCCCCAAATATGGGGATATAAAGGTTTCCAAAGAAAAAGTTTACCTGCATTTTTTTTTAACATGAGTAATATGAGCAAAGCTGGCTTTTCTTTGGATTAATTCTTACACATTGTTGCACCATTTTGACTGATACTTTCTTAAAGCAGATGTCCAGCTGGAAAATTTAAGCTATGGGGGTGGTAATCTGGCAAAGTATTCAGAACTAAAAAAACACCATGGAATGGGAATTGTCAGACAATGCTAATTATAGGTGTGGCAAGCAGCTGTAACAACCAACATGATGATTTCTGCTGTCTCCATCTGTTTTTCAATTTAATGCTCTTATACTCTGTTGCCTAATTTCAGAGCAAATGCATACTAGCAGTTCACAACCAGGTAATGCTTGTAACCATCTGGAACAGAGATTATCTTCAAATGGGAAGTAGAGGAGACGTTTTTCCATGTGGTTGTGATGCTGTCTCTTCCTGACCTCTCTAGTGACTGGAACTTAGGGAAAGCAATCATCAGAGGGAGGAGAGGAAGGAAATGCAGGGGGAGAAGGTGGAGCAGGACAGAGTGCCAGAGCGTCAGAGCCAGCAGAGTCAGTAGGTGCACAGACAAAAGCAGGACCAAAGATTTACAGTGAATGAGAATCAGAGTCAGTGTGTGGATAAAACCAGTATCAAGGACTGTAAGGAGCACTAGGAAGGGAGGAGAATGCAAAGGATAACTTTGAAGAAGCAAAAATGACAAGAATGGGTAAGAGAGAATAAGTAAGAGCTATGATTTGAGACTAATAAAAACCAGCAGCAAACATGCATTGTGGTACAGTCCTGTTCAGAAAAGCTGCTGGCTGTCCCTGAAACTGACAAGGAAGATCAGCTGCTACTTTTGAATTAAAATAAGTATTTTTTCTGAATAAAGTATCCACAAAGTATTGGACTGAAATCTGTGCTCTGCATATAAAAAGAAGAAAAATAATTTGCTTTTTTGTAGCTTTTTTTTTTTTTTTTTTGGTCCTTTAGTACATGAATCCTGCCCAGTGCTTTTACTCAGTCCATCTTACCTGCCTCTGCTCTCTGCATATGAAATCCATGAGGAGGTTCTGCAGGGTTTTTGGTGAGGAGAGTCTTCAAAGCTCTAAAACACTTTGTGTAGCAGGTCATAAATGCCTAACTCTGCAAGTTTTAGGATGTGGCAACAGGTTGTAATTTAATATAACTTCATTGGTTGGTTTTAGTATAGTCCTGTAATCACGGACCAGCATGAATGATAAAGACAGGCATAGTTTTGTGTCAACTGTCATTACCAGTTGTTCATTCATTTTAATGTCAACCCACTTCCAGATACTTTAAAAATAGGTTGCATTAATCTGGATGGAGTAAATAGCATGAGAAAAATTGTGTGGATGTGTTGTGTGACAGTCACACTCAAAACATTATCGTAGTTCATCACAGTAGTAAGGGAAAGCAACAGCATGGTTTGGTGTGGTTTGATGAGAGGAGAAGAGAAAGAGGAGAGGGAGGGAAAGGGAAGGGAAAAGAAAAGAAAGGTATATATTGTAATGATAGTTACATTCCCTTCAGAAGCTACATTGGATTTTGTAGATAACGTTTTGTATGACAGAAAATCACCAAGCCTCTCTTGAATATAAAAACCATAAAAATTCCTTAAAAATTTTCATATTCACAGCAGAACCAGAAAAGAAGTTAGGCAGGACTGTGTGGGAACCCACCCAGGGTCACGGGCAGTGGTGGCATTTGGCAGTCTTTAGCTACCTCAAAAATGATGGGGTTATGCTTATAACTAGAGAAAATGCACGGTTTAGAACAGAAGTTTGTATTTCTCACTTCATTAGAAAAGGATAAATTTAATCGTAGCGCAGAACTATGCATTATAATGCTGTTTTTCAAGTATGTCAGAAAGGAATGTCTTGCAAATCTGAAAAAGTTCTGAACAATGGAAATCTTGGAGAGGAACAATACATGATCAGCTTGGATGCAGTGTTACAAGAGCCTTATGCTGGTTGGCGTGTAACTCTCCTGCTGTGAAGTTAAACTGTGTTTAACACCCTGCTTGCTCACAGCATTGTTTTTCAGTCCCAGGAAAATAATTTAAATCAACTTTTATGATTCTGGAAAAAAATCTGATATTTAGATTGGCTGAGAAAATGGAGATATTTTTGAACTGGCTTCAGTAACTTTCTGTAAGATAACTGTTAGCTTCCAACAGATAAAGCTGTGTAATTAGTCAGTCATGACTGAAATCAGAAGTATACAGCTGAAACCTGTTGTTTAATTGACATTCTCCCACATTTAGAACTATCATAAGACAGTAAATAGTTCTGTGTCTTCCTGTATGGTTGGAAGGCTGAATACCTGTAAAATCCATTATGGAATAATAGAAGTGCTGCTAGCATTACATTAGCACATTTGGAGAGCTGGCTTTGCCATTCCTTTCTGGATTTTCTTGGAAACTTTTCATCTCTGGCATCTCAGGCATCTCCAGCTGTAAACTTTACTGGTGATTGTGTTCCCACAGTATGTTGTAGTTTTCATCTCAGTGGATTCACTGAAATTAATTAAGTGCCATTTAAAGAGATGGGCTTTCTGTTCCCAAAATATTTTTGCAGAGTTTTGGACAGATTGTCTGTTATGTTTAGGGAGTTCTGACCTTTTTTTTTCCCACTTCAGACTCTTATATAAGGAGCTTGTGTTGCTTCCTTCACAGCTGAAGATGCATCATATGAAACATTTCTCTGAAAGCAAAGTCAATGCTTTTTCTGTGGAGCGTGCTCCTGATTCAACAAAGAACAAAAAGATGCTTGGTGACACACTTACCACTCATCTTTCATATCTTGAAATAAGGACAGTATCTTTGGTTGTGATCTAACCAATTTTATGAATTAGCTAGAATGGCATTACCTAAATGCTTATGAAAACTTCATGTAGGATCATGCAGTTCTGAATAATATGATGCTATAATCAGTCTAGGTGATTTCCAAAATCAAAGGGTCTGTGTTCCTGATGGCTCCTCCTGGTGCAGTCTTGTTGCTGCTCCAGACACTAAAGCTGTTGTCTCAGAGCTTCCATCATACCATTGTTTCTAATAGTTGCTCAGCCATAAGTTGCAGGCACAGAAGTTGTGATTTCTGTTATCTCATTTCAGGTAACTGGATTTGTAGTTTGTTTTGGTCTCTCTCTCCTTTTATTTTATTTATTTTTTTTAAGTAATCTTGAAACTCTAGAATTATTTAATTGCTTGCAAATTGAATAAAAATTCACTCTGTTTTAGATGCTTAAAAATTAAACATCCAAATCTAAACTGGCCTTCCTGGGCTTTCTTTGCAGTCAAAAGAGAGAGAGTTTGACCTCCAGGGATCAATGAATCTGATGGTAGTCACAAGCTAGGGCAAGATGACTTGTCTTGAAGACACACTCATTATATTCACTGACTATACAGAGAGGACAGAATGACCACCCTACACTTTGGCATCTAAACTCCTAGGTGAGACAAGACGAATTCTATCCTTCCTGTCTCAAATATGTTTTGGGTTCTTTTTGTGGTAATGCAAATATCTTGATGCTTCTGTTATTTGTTATTTTTCAATGGCACAAAAACAGATTGCATGGAATTTCCAAGTCTTGGTTGAATTCGATACATATATGACAACTGTGTGTCTGTGTAACTGGAGTAGTCCATCTTTCTCTTCAGACTAGTCAAACATGAAAATCATTCAACTAGGATGAAAAGAAAGAGATCGTATTTCACAAATTTATGTGCTAAGAAAATATTAAGTTATAAAGTATCTCAGAAATGTGAATAAAATAAAGTATTTGCTTTCTGGAGCAGGCAATGGATCAGAGAGTACAGTATGATGAACAACATCTCTGCTGCTTGGAATGTAAAATTTTTGTTCTTCAGTCAGCTGTTTGTTAATTTGTTTTAACACTTTAAAAATGCAACTTCTGATTGTGTTTTGAGCTGTGCTTAACTTCAAATGGTATAAGATTAGAGAGCTGAAACACTTGTAGGTCTCTGAGGCAAACATCTAGCTCACGCGCTGGTCATCGCAGCCTTTGTGGAACAGTCTAGAGTTGAGAGAGCGAAGAGAGAACAGCCCATACCAGACTCTTTATCACTCTGGAAACAACCTGCTTTTTGGTTTAGTAACTGGAGATTATCAGTTCTTCTTTCCTCCAGTTTCCTGGCAAGTGGAATAAAAATCAAGGGGTAGCTGGAGGCCCACTGGCCTTGAGAAAGCTGGAAGTGCAAAAGAGCTGTTTATTTGCTGGTCAATTCACGCTTTTGTGAAGATCACTCACTGGTCTGTGATAATGAAAAAAGAGAAATGCTAGCAGGGAATCTGCCCAAGAGGAGGGGTGGGATCTGGATCTACCACAGATAGCAGTGTTCAGAGATGGTCATCCTAGGGCAGGAATGGGAATGAGAAGTCTTTGTGAGAGGAGGAGGAACAAAGGACTCCTGGTGGAAAAAGAACAGTAGGAGAACAAGAGGACTTAATGTAGGAACATGGGCTACCTCTTTGCAAAATAAGGAGCCCCTTCACAGCCAGGGAATAAAGGAGCTAGACCTTCCTGCAGAGCAATTCCTCAGCTTAGAAGTAGTTAACATTACTTGATCATTCTTCATAGGGAAGGAGAAAGACTTGAAACTGTTGAGTGACAGCATGACAGAAATGAATGCCTGAAAAAGTGGGTGTGTATAGGCAGTGCCCAGAGGTGTGATGTTGAGTCAGGTAGCCATACCTGGGGGAGCCGAACTCCAGCTACCTTGTGTAAAATTGGAGCAATGCAGCAATGGCAGGGTCTTCACTGCAGGCTGGGAGGGCCAGCCTACTCCATGAACATGAGCTGGGCTGTAACGATACCTTAGGGAGCATCTGCCATGAGACTCTCACCATGGCAGGAGGGATGACCCTGACCACATCATATAGCTCCACTGGAGATGCAAGTAAATTCCTAGGGGACCAGCCCAGATATAACACGTAAACACTGTACTCTAGCTATTAGCTTACTATTTTTTAACCCTTTCCTCTGAGCTACTAAAGAAAGTTACCTACACCCCCTGTCTTTACAGACTTTGATAAAAAGGTAAAAGTCCTGTGATACGGTCAAGTGCTTGTAGAAAAGACTGAAGGATCCCAACAAAAAAAGTAGTAATGTGGAGAAAGTGAGGAAAGGGAGCTGGATCTAGGGAGTTGTCACAGTGAAAGATGGTGCATTTTTTTCCCTCTTTGTTTTTTTTGTTACATGCAGAAGAAAATTTAATATGTGCAAGCTATGTCTGTTGACTGAGTTACTGTAGGTCGCATAAATTCTTTCCTTCAAATAATAAATTATTCAAGATTGGGATTTGGAAAGTCCTGGTTATAGTAGTATTTGCCTCTTTCTCCAGTGGCAGAAGCTGGCTGCAGGCAATTTAAAAAAAAACACAGATTTTTTTTTTTTTGTGCTGGACTTTTTTTCAGAGCAGTGTACTTCTAACCAGCACAAACCCCAGAGGGATGCAGTTATAATTAAATGGGAATGCCTATACTGACATACCTTATTCTGGTCTGAGAAGAAAAAATAAACTCTCCCTGTATAAAGCTCTTTGTTGCTATACATGGGGTCCATCTTCCCAAATTTAGGCACATATAAATTAGTCATCTGTCCTGAGCTTCCTTTTAGTCAATCGAGAAACAGTACCTTCAGTGTATGTATGTAAAATACCTAAGACAAATCAGAGAAATAAATCTGGAGGTGTCAGTCCTTCTCCACTGACTGTACAGGGTGCTTAACACAAATCAGATTTAGACATATAGCTTTCAAATGTCTAAATTGGAATAAGGCAAATCTGACAGTGTGTATCTGCACTGGAGCCTGAATCATTGCAGCCACACTGGTGCACGGGTGGGACTTTTCACCGCCCCCTAATGTAAACCAAAGCTCACACTCAAGGCACATGATATAGCTTTCATGTGCTGTAGGTAGGTACTTTGCTACACTGTAGGAACAGCAGGCTGAATACTTATGTAGGTGGTTTTGCTAACTGTGTGGTAGAAATATTACTGTGATAAGTATCTGGTCACTTTTTAGCGCACATCCAAAATACAACAGCTGATAACGTGTTTTGAGCTGGTGGTATAGAATTAGAAGCTGCCAAGATAATGCTGCTGATAGTTAAGCTTGCCAAACGCATTCCTTTATAAAAGCAGCAGTGTGTTTTGTCCCCTTGTAAGTACAGTTGATTCTTGACTTGAGTGAAAATAGTTCTGATTTTTACGCAATGAAGAATAGTGAATTTAGGAAAAAAAAAGGGGGGGGGGGTGGCTTTCCAAGCGAACCCCTCTTCACCTCTGCCACCACAAACACTGAAGAGGTGGTTTACAAGAACAGTGTTCATCATGGATTAACTTTCTGTGGCTTTGGGAAAAGCCTAGGCTTGATTTTGGGGAGGTATGTCCATTCTTCATGTTTAGGAGGGGCTTTCTTATAGAAAACTGTTTGTAGTGCCCTCAGGCTTTGGAGGTGGCCTTCACTTGGTGGAAGAAGAGCAGTGTGGACCTCATGAATGTTGTCCACAGTGCAGGCAGTGCAGAGGGCACTGGAGAGCTGTGTGTTGAGGCAGGTGTACACAGCAGCCTTCACCTATAGCGCAAGGTGCTCGCTGGGAGGAAGAATCTTTCACACGGCATGGAGAAGGTACTGTACTGTTCTGAGCTGGTGCTCTGGGCAGGCACCCCAGAGTGCCTGTACTTTATAAAAGATGATCTAAGTGAATGGGCCCTTCACCTTTGACGGTAATAATTAGGAATACTGTTTGAGATATATATCTAAATATGTTATCAGAATTATTTCTTTATTGGTAACCTAAAATTTTAAAATGAGCTCTACAGCTTGGTGAAAACTGTGCATTTTTAACCCTGAAGTGAGTAACATTATCCTCAAATTAGCCGTACTAACATCCTTGTACCTGTATATCAACTGTTTACATCCTCCTAGTCTTAGTCCAGTTTATAAATGGTTACTTGTGTTGCTCAATATGAACATCATTTGTGTCTGCAATTCTTTACTAAGGTCTCAGCACATGGTTGGTTTACAGGGTCTTGAAAAGATACCCGTGAGCTAATAAAGTTCAGAAGAGCTGGTACATGTCCAGGTGTGCAAATTTAGCCCACGGCAGTTGTAAAATGATGTGATTTAGCTTAAGTCTCTGTGAAAGATATTTAAGTGAGCCATGTTACCTCATATTTGGGGTAGTCCAAGAGCATGCCCATGGAGAGCTGGAATGGTTAATCTGACAGGCTCTGCCTTGTTAAGGTGCCATAATTTGATCATATGACTGAGACTGAAATGTTTGGCCTGCTATAGGCCTAGGTGGACACCCAATAGCCATTGAGATAGGGTCAGTGTACTCTTGCTTGAAACGGCAGAGAAGATCCCCTCCTATGTGCGTGTGCAGTTTTTCTGGTCATTTTCATTTCTGGGTGTGTGTATGCGGTCATCACAGCACACACTGCCCCATGCATGGCCGTGCGAATGCATCCTAAGGGAGCTCTGCTCTCAGCCTGGACAACATGGAGAGTTTCACAGCGAGAACTGGTACAAAACAGGTAGTCAGGAGGGTGTCCTGGCTGTTGCTGAGGTGTCAAAAAGTTGGCATATGGACAAAAAATTAATTACAGGATCATAGAATGATAGAATGGTTTGGGTTGGAAAGGACCCTAAAGATCATTGAGTTCCAACCCCCCTGCCATGGGCAGGGACACCTCCCACTAGACCAGGTTGCTCAAAGCCTCATCCAGCCTGGCCTTGAACACCTCCAGGGATGGGGCATCCACAGCTTCCCTGGGCAACCTGTTCTGGTGCCTCACCACCCTCACAGTAAAAACTTCCTTCCTAACATCTAATCCTCTTTCAGCTTAAAACCGTTACTCTTCATCCTATCACTACGTTCCCTGATAAAATGTGCTTCCCCAGCTATGTTGTTGTATCTAACTTTGTAGGATGATTATTCCTTTAAAGATGTGCAAAATTGTGGATTAGCACCATGATGAATGACAAATCTTATTATTTAATTTATTTTAAGATTTCTTGAAAGGTCTAAATAGGAGCACTTGCTGGACCACATTGTGATGCCCTCCCAATCTGCCTGCCTACATTTTCTTCTTATTAAAAAAAAAAAGAGTTTATGGAGGAAAAAAGGATGAGAAAACAATCTGTACACTTTTCTTCCCTTGCAAGCTGGATGCCAAAAAATGACCCTCAGTCTTGATACGCCCCAGGTCAAGACAAGACATGTCAGGTATGTATACACCTGAGGTTTGCAAAACACTGCTGGTTCCCACAGTATAGTATAGACACAGCTCGAGAGAATTCTCTGAGCAGATTGCTGAGGTAGCACAAGGGCCAGAAATAGCATAGGTATCTGGACTGAATAGGAGCAATCAAGGGCTGGGGAAATAAAAATTATTTTATGGTGAGTGTATTGTAATAGCAGAAACTCCTTTATTTCCTTCCTTTTATCCACCCAGATCGGGCTGTCTGGAAGAGTTTCATGTCTTTTGTTGCATCACATGAGGAAAAAGATGAAAAGAAGAATGCTGTGCTGAACTCTTGCTCACTGGGTTTACGTTGAACTCACTAGGATCTGATGCAGAGCTCTTTTGTTAAAGTATACAGATGCTGAAATACAGTGGAAACTATGCTTCTAAATTCTCAGTGAAAGGCTGTGCTTATTTATGCCTTTTTCCAAGGTGTTCTGCAAATATACAAGTTTATTGACAAGTATCATGGTGTGGTGGGTTTTTAATGAATGCTTAGTTCTTACCTGTTGAGAACAAAAAGACTTCAGTATGCTTACAAATCAGGCTGCTGGTGACCTCCACTTTCTGGTTTGTAATGTTTAACATGCAGTTTCAGTGTTTTGTCAGGCTGAGAGCTGCACCATAACTCTTAAAAATAGTCTTCATAGCTTAAATGTTAATTGGAGTTTCTGTTGGGGAGATTAAGATTTAAATTTTGTCGATATAGCTTCACGTGGAGCAAAGTAAGAATTAGGATAACGTGAAATATGTCCTGATATTGCATCAAAATGAAAATATGGAGTGCTACCAAAGCTAGAGTTGTGCAGGGCACCACAGAAGCATGTTGTGTAGTACCCATGGAGTAAGATTGTTACCTTGCAAGGCAGAAGACAATTAGCTATTTCCTGTTAGGAAACACTGGATATTGTTTTTCTTAGCCACACTTTATGAAGCACATGTTATGATAATTGTCAAGTGCTGTGAGACTTCTTCTTATTTGGTAAATCTTGTACATGTGGATAAGATATTATTTTTCCATGGATATGTTTATATGAATTGCAGCCAGTGCCTCTACCTAGAAAACTATGTCGATGTAGTGCAACGTTATGTAAGTTTTGTTTAGGTTCTTATATGCTGCATGTCACGGGGTTGAATGTCTTCCAGAAGTGCATTAAGTGATGGGATTGTCATCTGCTATGTAAGGTTTTTTCTCCCCCATTCTTTCCAAAAGTGACATTTGTGTCTTTTTATTTTCTGTATCTTTTAGAATAGTAATTATGTTATCTGTACAGAGTTCTGTATGAAATTTATGTGATTCATTCAGAGAAGAAGATAGTGAGTTTTGTGCTGGGGATAATTTCAGTGGGAACTCATTCAAAAGTCTGAGACTGGGCTGAGAAACCTCTGTTTTCTGCAGAGCTTTTCTTTGGAGATGGCTAATCCCCCTGCACCTCCACGATGAAGCAGCTGTCTATTTTTCCTCATTCTGTCTCTCTCTGTAGGTGACCTTTCACATATGTGTCAAGAGTCACAAACTTCTAAATCCTTTAGGAAGTAACACCACAGATTAAATACAGGGATTAGACCTGCTCCCATTCAGGAGTGGTTCTCACAGCAGCTGTATCTTGTCCTCTTATGTGTGAAGTGCTGAATCTCTGTGATATATAGTGGTGAGGGGGATGACAGGACCCAGGTTAGAGTGCACGCAGGAGGAGCCCACACTGGAAAGAGCGTTGCTGTGGGACATTCCTTCTCTCCTTCCTTTCATTCTTTCCAGCTTTTTCATGCTGAAGCCTAACACGGAGTCTTCAAATTCAGGTGTTAAAGCTGAAGCAGTGGCTGACATGTATCACACAAGTGATTATTAGCCTAGCGCAAGCCCTTTTGACCAAGTATTACTGCTGTGTAGATTTTGTCTTTGGGAATTTTTACCCAGCTGTATATTGCTTTTGAACTGAAATGATCTACAGATCTCTTAGGAGCTGAGCTGTCTGGAAAACATTTTGATCAAATTCCAACACAGTTTTTCCAAGTGTGTTTCTTTTGCCTTTTGATAGCTACTTCCTGATGCTGTTTATCCAAAACACCACCTGCTGTCAAGGGCAGTGCTGGCCATTTGAAACGTCTCCATGCCCATGAAGCAGCTGTATGTATTGGGCTTAATTTCTGCAATGAATTACCAAGTGTATGTAATTTAAAACCCACTCTTCTTCTCTACCCTCCTACCACCACCAGTCATCTCATTTCATCTGCAAGCAGTGATGGAATTAGGTTGCCAAGAACATGGAAGGTTTGCTTTCTCGATACCAAATCTAACATAATACATGTATGGACAGTTTTTCTGTTTTCCTGCCATATCATATAACCCTGGAATCTGTTCACTTCATGAATAGCAACATTAAATATTAATTTCAGCTTATTAAGAGAATAAGAAGGGAAAAAGGGAAAATAAGACTAAACTTGGGAGGTGTGCAATAGGAAGATACAATTCTCTAATAAATATTTTTAAATTCCAAGAGGGTCTGAACTTGGGACTGATATGCAAGAAAATAAAAAACATTTTACATATGGTGTGGATGTCCAGAAGTCTGAATCAAAGTGAAACTGAGAATATAGTTTCGCATAATAGAGGTCTGTACTATAATGGGGTCAAGCAAAGAGGGAAGGAAAGAGAAAATGAATTATTAGAAAGTACAAGTGAACTCCAACATTAAAATAATTCCTTTTCTTTCTGTTTTTGTTCAGGAGAACCTCGAGTACTGTGGAATAATGTCAGTGGTGGATTTGAACATAAGCTGCCAGCAAGCTGAATGAATGGTGTGACTGTCCCATCCACTGAATGTTCTGAAGCTTTCCTGGCAAGGTTTTAATTTTCTGCCACTGCAGACTGATTTTATTTTGATTTTTTTTGAGATGTTAGAAAATTTTTAGCGTCTTAGCTGTATCAGCAACTGAAAGTATCTGTGAGGACTAATGTAACTATTTGTTCCAAACAACGTACAGAGCTCTCTTTTTTTTTTTTTTCTTTTTTCTGTTTGACAAGTATCCATGAACACATTTAAGTTTTAGAAAGCCTTAAGTAATCATTGTAGCTGTATTTGTCCAGTGGATTGCATGGACTGCTCACCGTCTGTAAGTGATGAGATCTTTTCTGTACAGACAGTCCAATCACTGTAAGGTTAACAGTTTGAGCCTCCAAAGAATCCTGATACTGACTTAAAAATCATGAGACTGGGAAATTTAGGGGACAGCATTTTTAAGTTGTATTTTTTTTAAAGTCATATTGTTACTGTCTTCTGATCAAATACACCCATCTTTATAAACCACTTTTTCCCCTTCCATCCTTCTCTCCATGTTCCTGTATTTCTTGTCAGCCACGTTTGTGAAACTGCTTTTTGCAGAATTTTGCTAGAACAGAGTGTTGGGTCTTGGAATATTTTTGAACAACTCATAACGGAGAGGTTAAGCATTGAATTCAGTGAGGCGGTTTCAAGAAAGTTTTTACACTATATGAACAGCTCCAAGACTTGCTTACTCTGCTCCTCTGCAACAAAACACTTGATTTTTAATATTTTCTGGGGTTACCACTAAATATTATATCTGGTGTCAAAGTCTGTGACACTTGCTTAGGCCTGTGAAAATGTCTGAACCTCACTTAAATAAACACTTAACAAAAATATACATTGCATACTTGGCAGTGGAGAGATGCCACAGTTAGATGACAGAGCCACCCTATGAAAAGGGACTCACTATGCATTCCCAAGGGACACATCTTATTAAAATAAAATACAAGGAAAACAAGAATATATCAAGAATAGTGGTCTGTGTATTTCAAAAGCAACAAGGTACGCCAAGAAAAATATTGTAGTCATGCTTCCAGCTTAAAACAAGTTTTGAGAAGTGTTTTGAAAAGCTTTCTGCTTCAGTTTCACTTTGGTGCCAGTGTGCCAGTGTGGGTTTTCAGGTTTACAGGATCTTTTTTTTTTTTTTTTTTTTTAATAATCTAGACAAAATATGGAAAATACAGAATGAAGGAAAAGTATTCCAAGTATTCCTAATATTGGAACCCATTTGTTATCCAGTCTGAAAAGACAGAAAAAAAATAGGATGTCCTGGAAGAGACAGGAAGAAGAATGTCCTAGAAAATAGATTAAAAACCCAGAATGTCTACTTGGGATGCATTTATATGCAATAACAGATAATGTATTTCTCAAACAGGTCTTGGTTGAAAACATAAAAAAATAAATTATTATTGCAATAACAATACTTAAATGGTAAGCTGGTGATGAATACCCTTGTTTTAGTTACCTGAGATCAGGCATAACAGTCTTGGCTGCAGTGGAGCGTACACTGTCTCTTCAACAATGTTACACAGCAGTTTCTGCTGGCTACATACTATATAAAATCCATTCTGCTGGATATTGTTCCTTGGAGCAATTATTAGCAGAATAGGGATGGCATAGAGTTGGAAAAAACAAATCAAAATAAATGTTTTTTCAGACCACGTTTTTATGGATAATCAGTGAAAATGGCACGAACAGCAAGGGAATGGACAAGAAGAGTAAAAGGGACAGGAGTAATGCTATCTGGCTTTAGGTGACATCTGGCAAAAGGTGACATCCAGAAAATGTAGCTGGTTTGTACAGGAATGAACTACAAACCAGCCAAACCGGGTAGTGCTCAGAAGTTAATGTAAAGGCTTGTGTTTCTGATCAGTCCTGTATTGCCATCTGTCCCTGCTCTGAAGAGCACAGCAACACAGCCTCTACGTGTTTGCCTGCTTAGGCCATTACCTGAACATCTGTTTTGCTTTGCTGGATTTCGGTACTCCCACCAACGAAGGGGAGTACAGAGCTCTAGAAAGTGAATTTGTGTAAATTATAAGAGTAACCTAACCAGCTGTAAAGCAGGAGGGGAAGGAGAGATGCTGCACTGTTACTGCTCCCATGCAATGCCCTGGCCCTCTTGACCTCTCCAGTTTTCTTCTCCACTTTGGCTGCATTTATCTCATGGCAGCACATTTTCTTTCTTTAGCTGTCTGTGTGTGATAGTTCAAGCTACAAAACTGGGCATTATTCTATGCCGTTGTTTCAATATACACCCAAAGATTAGAGGAACATGCTAGATGGTGACATTTGTGATGGGCTGGGACACATTTGTTATGTGTGTTCTGCCCCAGTGGAGCAGGAAGCCTAGGACACTCCAGACAAGCCAGCTTCAACAGAATAAAACTAGCTTGTCCCATCTCCACCAGGATTTTTCGATGGGCTAGATAAAACAACCAAACCAAAGCTTTGGAAGGGAGCAGAAAATGGAATTTCTATAAGAATTTCTATAACTAAATTAAAGCTTTCTGAAAAACAACTAGTTAAACACATTTCTGGAAGTTATTTAGCTCTTAAAAAAAGTGTCATCACATTTTGTTTTCCTTTTTCTGGAAAGTGTCTGAAGTTTCTTAAACTACCTGATGGGAGGCAGTGAAAGCCTGAGATCCTGCAAGCTGCTATGTCAGGGAAAATGTAACTACCCTTTAAAGTTGTATTTCATCCTGCCTCTCATATTACTTGGCTGTTTTCTGCTCTGGGTATTTGTAAGTTACATTGGTCTTCAGAAAACAAAAAAACCCCAGCTCCCAAAAAACCCATCTGGGTTAATTTCAAAACCTTTTATTTGAGAAATAATGTGTGAATAATATAAAGACTGTCAGCTTAATGTGGTATCAGATAGGGGAGGGAAGGCATGTTTCCCCAGCATTAGATACTTAAGATGGGTACTCACGCTGTCTCAGCCAGCCCAGCTGTTTTTTTCCTGTGGCCTCAGTAATCACATCAGCCAGCCAGGCTGTGTAGGCTTCCTCTGTAGGCAGCAGAGAGCGAGACCCTTGGACAAGGCAACTGAAAACACCTGAGGTAAGAGAGTCCTGATCAACCAGTGAAGGAACCTCTCCTTCTTTGCTGGGTATTGTGAGACTTGCTTGCTTGGGAGGTGCCTAAAATTGGGTGATGACAATTATCCTTTCTATATACATTTTTAAACAACTAATAAATTGCTTCAAGTCTCCTATGAAATGTCATGGAGACGCTTATTTTCTGTTTGTTTCATTTCCCAGGAGTCTATTTTTACTTCTTTCATTCTCCTAAATTGTCCTTACCTAGTTTTCACATCCCACTCCTTGCACTGTTATGTTATGATCATCAGAACAACCCCTCATGATCTGACCTTATCATAGGCGAATCAGAACTGATGTACAGTGGGAAATAATGCTTACTAAATTTAAACATCAAGGTGAACTGTTATTTACATGTAAGAGAGCTTAATTGTTATGATCATTTATTTATTGCACTTCTAGTGTACTGGGAGCTTTGCAGCATGCATTGCTAGGTGTGCTCTCTGCCCTTTGAATACTGATATTTTGAAATTCTCCTGAGAATGAAAGGCTGGTTGATCTTCTCTTGAAGCTTGACAGACTATATTCTTATTCATCTTTTTAAAATGAGAAAACAAAATGTAATCACCATTCTTTCTGAGCATCCAGAAAAATGTGTATAGCAGACGTGAGCAGAAGCAATTCCCTTCCTCTGTCAATCACACTGGGTAGGAATATTTACAGGTTTTATGATCCGATTGCCTTCTTCACGCAACGTAATTCACCACCACAGTTGGGCATAAATACTGCAGGTAAGGTACCGTGACAGGTAAAGTATACATTCTTCTTTGAGGTGGTGCATTTATCTGTTTAATAAACCTGGTTCACAGCTTCCAACAGCTATAGCCAGCCATTAATAATGTAATTTATGTCATCCCATAGGGGCCTGGTAGCAGAGCAATTAGGGCACCTGGCCACAGAGCCAGAGTCACGAGCACAGGCTGTGCTCCATATGTGTGCTGACAGTGGTTCCCAAGGGACCCTGCTTTAAGGGAAGGCTTAGTCACTCAGGCTGGCAAGTGGAAGGTGGGCAGGGGTGATGCCAACAGGCTCGCTCCTGTGCTTGCTGTTTTCTGCAGAAGTGGGCATGTTTTTAACTGTATTTACTCAGGTCTCGTCCCAAGGCTCAGGGGGATGGTGGACACGTTTGTTGTAGATGCATCTCACTGCCCTCTTACGGACGGAGTCAGCAGTGATCAGGGGTGTATTACCAGTCCCCCACAACAAGGTGCATCGTATGCTTCAGACTTACTGTGCATCAAATGGTGGCAGCCTTAGCTTTCACAGCAGTAAAGTGTAAGAGCAATGTGTGCTGCTGCTCTACCATTCTGGAAGGGGGCCAGGCACACCAAATCACACAATCACGGCACAATTATTATAACACAGTGGTTATAATTTGGTGGAACACTAGCCCAAAGCTTACAACAATTCTTAATGTGCCTCAGGATATTCTGTTGGGCATCCAATCACCAAATAATGTCTTTACTACGTTCTGCTGCACAGACCCAAAACCTTGTCTTGCTAAAGATGGCCACCTCGTACCCCCTTATTCAAATGCACAGGCTGTCCTTGAAGCATGTTATGAAAGCCAAATATGGTATTATTTGCAAGCAAACTAAATAACACTATCAAATCTGGTGGAGTAGCACTGTGCAGTCAATTGAAACCAAGACTTAATAACTTCTATGTAAAGGGATAGAGAAAGTGTATTCTTAACTGGCAATAAACTTCCCTGCCTATATTTTTGGACTGATACAGTTTCAGTCTCTTTTTTACAAAAAAGCTCCAACTCCATTATACTCTGTGACCTCTTTGTCTGTTTCTAGGAGTCTCTTGGAGTTCTGGTGTTTGTTCTGGATCACGCCTTGATCACCACTCCTTGCGATAAACAGCTCCTGCTTTTCTCTATACCTGTGCACTGCTACCTAAAGTGCCTATCAGTCAAGGGCAGTTACCTGCTATAGTGCCAAGTCTAGTGAATTGCTGGTGCTAAAGAGGGAAGATCCTGCTGCTCTCCCCTGCTCTTGTCCTTCCTCTTCAGGCTGCATAGTTCTGGCTGTTCTCTCTGCTGTCTCTAGGACTCATCTAATTGTGCAGTGACCTGACTCAACTTGGCAGCACTAAAATAACCCCCAAACAAAAACAAAGTAGAGCTTTTTGCTGCTTGGTAAGTTCATTTGGCTTTATTGTACAGACAGAGTGTCAGAAGCTACACAAGAGAGGAGCAGAGGATGTGTGGTTGGGAATGGGGATACAGGCAAGGAAGAGGGGAGAAGGAAAGTGGAGGAGCGGGACCATTGCATCTTAAGGCAACCCGCTGTTAAATCTCTTCCACTACACATCTGGCTATACTCATAGCATCTCAGCACCTCTCTCTCTCTTGCCATGCTTCCTTATGCCATCCACGCCCATGGAGTGACAGTGGTCTGCTGCTGCCATTTTACAGGAGAAGGCACAGAGGCAATCAGTGGGTCTCCTGGTGCTACACAGGTCAGCTGAGGCATGGCAAGGAGTTGGAGTCAGGTGTCACAAACCAGAGGTGAGTGTCTGAACTGCTGGCCATTCCTCCTTTCCCAAAGGTGCAACTAATCTTCCTCCCTCATTATTCCTGTTCTTAAATGGTAACTGTATTTCTTCTTCTGACGTACAGGAGTATTTTAATGGTTTGGTATCCTTCTTCTGTCTTTTTATCCATGAACTATTGCAAATAATCTGCCAGCTAGCGAGTAAAGTGGAAGTTGCCTTGCATTTGTTGCTCTTCTGCTGTAGCCTGACTTGTTAGCTGTTAAAATCTTCTGATTTCTAAGCTAAATGCGCTAGCACTTGGATTTCAAAGTGTAAAACCATGGTCAGCATATTCATTTCCAGCAGTGCTTCTAACTGTAGTTTTTATTAACCTTTTCTTTGTAGTTCGGATTGGCAACTTGAAAAATATATTATGCCTTTTGAAAGCCTCAACCTAACATGCACCAAAGATTAGCTTGTTTCTACATAATAATAATGTGACACTTAAAAGTCACTGTGCAGCCTGTACCTGGCACTCAGGGACATGTTTAAAAGCAGTGAAATCAGATTTCAGCCTGGCCTTTCACTTTGCATGCATCTAGAGTAAGTCAGACTGAAATATTCTACTTTCAGGTCTTGTAAAATCTTTTAGTAGCACTGTACAAAGGCAGAAAACAGCTCATGTAGCATCTTGAAAGTAAAGTAACTTGCTGGAGTGGAAAGCTTCTGAATTATGACATGTTAATTGTATTTCATATTAGTCCCAAATAACTTTTTTTTGTTGGCTGCATTTCACTGAGTGAACGTAACCTCTTCTGCTTGTGGAGTTTGTGCAGGCAGACTGCACTCTCCTTGTTCACATTCTGTGAGTATGTTTGCAGTATGGAATACTTGGTATCCACAATACAAGCTGTGCTATTTAGCTGTGATTAGTTACTTAAGTCATTTGTTATTATTTCCATTACCTAATTGAGGGAGAAGAATTTATAATTAGGAGGGTGAGTTTGGCTTTCTGAATAAGGCAGTAATTTGCAGGATGGCATTTAGCAGGGAAGTAGAATTAGGACATTTTCCCTTTTCTTAATTATACAGGTCTTGTCCATAGAATCAATCCTAGAAAATTAAGTTACTCTTAATACTTTTGGAAGGGAATGTATTAATTTTAAATACTGTGTTCTATTTAGAAAGGAACACAACTGTGCTCTTGATATTAACTGTGAGAAATACCGTCAGTACAGAGTTTGGTTTATGTCAGTCTCTATAAAACATTTGTATTACATCTGTTACATACTTAGATACCTTTGATCTGTGGGCTGTGGCTCTCCTAGTCACCCTTTAGTTTGAACCTGTAATCAGTTATCTAGCTGTAGGCAGAAGCTAGAGGTTTGGTACAGGGTTCTAGTTAAAGCCACTCCTTGCTGTTAAGGCAGCTTTTCTGTACTACTCATGTGGTATATGTGCTGAAACAAATTAGGAATTTTGACAGTTAGGAGCCAGGACCTCATTCCTACTTTCACATTTGATAGGACTAGAAGTCTTTATAGAGATACATTTAATGCTAAAGTCACGGTAACAATGAGAGTCAGGACTAGTTGGAGATCTCAGCTTCTGCTGAGTCTATATGGGAACATTATACATTGGTTAGGAGTACTATCCTTAAATCTGGGCAGATCAGTGTCAATAATGCAGTTTTAAAAACAAGCTCAAGCTTCAGTATTGGGTTGATTTTAGTAAGCATAATCTCTGGCAACTCAAGTTTTAGTTCAATCTGTATTTGGCTTTCAAATTGCATTTTGAACTCTGGCCAGTAGAAATGAGGGACTGAGATTGGACTCAGAAGTGACAGGACCAGGGAATCTAGCCTCTCACTGTTTGGTGATGAGTATGAGGGTCTGAGTAGTGCTTGCAGGGCAGTCTTGACCTCTGATGGGCTTATACAGAAATGGTAAGTTAGATGTTGGGATGAATTGTCTTCAGGGGATGCTTGTTACTCTTCCTGAACTACACAGATAGACTAGTGTGATCTGTCTTCCAACTCAGATGTCTGCATTAAATACCTACTGTTAGATGGGAAGAATCAGGTCTTTTTTACATGTTGGCAGTAGCACGAACGGGGATCAATTGCCTGAATTTTCAGCATATCCGTAGCAATTTAGTACTACTCTGGAATTTAGTCAGATTCTTTTGATCAGTGGTTGCTCTCCTTGTCAGTTATTTTGAATAACATTTTTGGATCCTTTTGACAAATATGGAAATACTGTGAAAATGGGAAATCTGGAGCCAAGGTAGGTGAGTTCATTCCAGCTTTGTTCAGGCTTGATCTAATTCTGAAGAAAGTGCCTTTCCACAAGATACTGGGTGGAGACACCTCAGATTCTGTAGCTCAGCCAGTCTGGCTATTTCAGTTGGAAAATTTTATTTCTTTTATACTTCTGTTCAGGCCAACTTTATGCTTGCTTCTCCTTTCTAACAGATGTACAGATTCACCTGGTTCCTATACAGTTGGTAGAGTTTTTTTCACGAAGTTCTGTGGGTGTGAAAACAGTCAGTAAGCAATACCTATCATGTCTTTCATCTGCAAACTATGTGAGGTCAGCCACCTCCCCCTTATACAGAAGAGGAAATTGTAGTTGTGAAAGGGCTTGAACAGGAATTGAATGTTGCTTCTCTGAGGCTTGGACTTGGCACAGAATTCATTAATCTGCAGCTCTGGCTCAGGCAGGCATTTTCCTCCCTCTTTCTTCCTCCTTTCCCTTCCTCCTCTTGGCTGCTTGTCCTTGTCTGGCTCTTCCTCCACCATGCAAGCACAGTTGTGAGTAGGACTGCAGAATAAGTTGGACTGAGCAACCATTCCAGCTAAAAAAATGATCACTATATTGGAGGTACAGACTATATTTCAGCTGAATCACTTCCTTAGGAGACTACATAAATGTTTGTGCTGGGAGGGCACTGTGAGAACCGGGACTGGAGGTGAAGTATTCCTACAGCTTCAGCTGGCAAAAGCATCAGGGCTGCCAAAGCGTCAGTCCCAGGAAAGTGCTCTGAGACCAAGGGCAAGCCAGATCAAGCGACCTGGTACAGTGTTGGCAATGGACCTGCTTTGAGCAGGGAATTGCACTAGGTGAGCTCCAGAGGTCCCTTCCGCCCTCGATTATTCTGTGGTTCTATGATTCAAACTTAAAACTTGTTTCGGGCATCCTTTGACTCTGTCATGTTGTTGCACGCATTTCTTCAAGAGCATGAATACAAAGCTAAGATCAATACTGTCATCAGAAATGGAGGCCCTCTGACCATCTGGTATGCTCAGCATAGTAAAAGCCAGGTCACATCCACCCAGTTTTTATTAAGAAAAACACTGTTGCAACTTTTCTTTATTCTGTTCTGCTTTGTCCTAAATAAGAATTGCAAACATGGCCCTGTGTAAAGACTGTTGTATTTTGATTTGTTACAGCTTAATTGTAAATGATGTGAAAGCTGAAAGGATGATGTCTAGGTAGAAACACCAGACAACCCTGTACCTGTACCGCTGTCAAGCTCTCTGTGGTACCCATGCTACTGAGAGTGTTCTTTCATAGCCAGTGGAAAAGCAGGCAGTGCCTTCTCTGGTGCAGGACTATCCCTGAAAACCACCTATCATCTCTCAGGAACAGGGCCACCACGTGTTGGTAGTAGATTATGTAGCTATGTTGAATATTTACCTCTGTTTCCTTCTTCCCTGCTGTCATGCTGGTCTTGAGAGTGAAATTCCTTTCCAGGTGCCTGGCCTCCTGTGAAAAATGCAGAGGGAGCAAAAGGCAAGGTAGCTCTCACTCTAGCTATAGTAATGCAAATATTGAAGAAAGTGCTGAAGTCTGCAGTTCCCACTCATCTGAGGTGTCCCTCCAGGTATTCCTGCTCTGTCAGCCCCTGCTACTTTCCAATGGGAAAATACTCAGAAAGACCCCACCATACAGCACAAAGAGATCCAAGGCCAAACAGGATCACTGTGTCCAATGCTCAGAGTGATGTAGTTCACTTTTTCAGCAGCCTGCACAATTTCAATTAAAAAAAAAATTAGTGTGCATGAATGTATAGGTGGGAGTCCTAATTATAAATTTTTGCTATGTTTAAGTGAGAATCAACTCCAACTATGCAAATGAAACTGGAATAAATAAGTTCCAAGTGATATAAGTGTATCCAAGTGGGTATTTGTAAGAAATGGCACAAGCAAATACAGCTCCACTTGTTTGACATCTACAATGGGATTCACTGACGGACTCAAAGGAGAGGAATAAATACTTTGCAATACGTGAGTCATCCCGTTCTAAGGTAGATATATAAATTAATTCAGGTGAGTTGTACTTTAGAAGTGCTTCTTCACTGCAGTAAAAAGGTTGTCTAGACAACTATCTCAGTTTTGTATGTTTACATTGCATGTAAAGTAATCACGCATGTAAATGCATCAAAAGTTTTAGTGAGATGAATCTCATCCCTGGTTTTCTATAGGTCTCACTTGTGTCCAGGTTTAACGTGGGGATCTGAGAGCATCCTATTACTAACATGAACATGTTTAGCTCTGTCTTAATCTGATCCATACTGAAGAGAGGGCTTTGTGGTGAGGAAGGACAGAAGCATACCAACATGCAGAGCCATGGCCAGAGACATGCCAAGCGGGACATCAGCCACGCAGGGGCTTCATGAAGAGTGTCACAACTTGGGGAGCATACAGGCAAGGTGATGTGTAAGGGTGTACCAGTAGCTGTTGCTGCCCAGCCACAGGGCCTGCAGGTCCCTGGTGGCACCTAGAAGGATTCTGAAAGGCAGGAAGAAGCACCACAGTAAGGGGCTGGGAGAGGGATGCTCCCAAATCTTCTTGACAGCTCTGCCTGCATTTCTTGCATGCCAGCAAGCATTGTGTATGACATAGGGAGAGGCACGTAAGTTGCATTCCTTACGAGGTGACAGCAAATTATTCTCTGCAGCATGTGAGGGATATTTTAGAGAAACTGTACTTCAGAGAAGTGTAGCAGAGGGTCAAGACTTCTTGGGCAGCTCAGGGATGTAGCCTCAGGGGAATTCCCTGGTGGCAGACCTCATCCCCGCTGAGATCTCAAGCCAGATGGCCCTTTCCTCCGTGCCAACACAGCTGTTCATATCAACATGTGAGAGACTGGACTGGGAAACTGATGCCACTGAAATATAAATTGTTATTTATTATTATTATTTATTATTTGTTCTTTATTTATTATCACTGTGAGGGTGGTGAGACACTGGAACAGGTTGCCCAGGGAAGTTGTGGATGCCCCATCCCTGGAGGTGTTCAAAGCCAGGCTGGATGAGGCTTTGAGCAACCTGGGCTAGTGGAGGGTGTCCCTGCCCATGGCAGGGGGGTTGGAACTCGATGATCTTTAAGGTCCTTTCCAACCCAAACCATTCTATGATTCTATGATTTTGCTGTGTGGTTTGCTGCCTCATGTGGCTCTGCTGCTGGATGTCTGTCATAAGGTTCATACAGCAAACCTTGCTCAGAGCTGCTTTTTAAAGGCTCAGCATAGTCTCTTGCATAGTCTCTTAGATTTCTCTTTATATCCTGTCAAGCAGCTCTTGCTAGTGACACGAGTCTTTACACAAGTCCCTGGCTGCCTTTCAGCCAGTCCTCAGAAAAGATACCACGTAATGACCATCTTCTGTCTCCTTTGAGAGAGTGGTGAGCTAGGCTGCAGTCACAGCAGCTTTACTTGTCAGTGACCTCCCGAGTCAGACAAATCAGTCCTGAAGGAGGACTTGCTCTTTTAAAGTAAGTCAGTGAGCCTTGCACATTACAGGTTGGCATGACACGTGTTGGTTATTTGAACCAGAGAGGGCAAAATCCCTTGGGCCTGTTGCCCAGGCTTTATGACTTTACTTGGGGATGGCTGACAGCTTGCTGTCCCCAGCTCTGTGCCTCACCCTGGACATGCAAGGTGCCTCTGAGTCAGCTGCTGCATCACCTCAGTTTACATCATGGTTATGGTCTATGGTATAATAGGGCTGATTCATGTTGATTCATAGGCAGTTCAAATGCCCATATAGTCTGCGCTAGGCAGAAGGCTGGGACATTATTTTTCCCCTTTCTTCCTGTCTCTCGAAGGCATTTCTACTCTTCACAAACAGCCCTTAGCCAAGCTTGAATATGGGGAGATTTGCTGTTCTGCAGAGCACTGCTAGAAATTCTTCTTTCTCCTCCCAGCACCCTTCTTTTCAAGGGGCTTTCTTTGGTCTTGTCTACAGTTGCAGAACCAGAGTCGGTGGGTCCTTGCTGTGCTGCCAACCTGTGTGTGTCTGCAGGGTGCTGCTCCTTTCAGTTTTTGATGGCCTATTGAGGCAAATCCTTGAGAATTTTCCTTCCCTTGTCTTTCTTTTCCCCTCCCTCAATGGGGTTCTAACCTGTTCTTGTCCCTTTCAACCACTCATGCAGAACTGGTGAACACTATGACACAACAATGTCAAAAATATGGCAAAATGTTCTTGCACTTTCTACACAGCAGCTGCAGACAAAGCTCACAAAATGCCGTGTTATTATGTACCACAGGGAAAAATACTGCCTGTTGTATGCTGGCTGCTTCCTTGCTACCAAGAAAGCTCCTTTCTGACCTTCTCCGCAGGGCACAGATACCACAAGCAGTTCTCAACCTCAACCCACCGCTTTCCTCTTTCACCCTATGCTCAGCCTTTTGTTCCCATCCCTGCTTCATCCCTCTGCCTCTGTGACCGTGTGCCAGGCAGCGGATTGAACCCTATCACTGAAATGATCAAAGCTGAAAGGAATCACAGAATCACAGAATCACA
>NW_010139975.1:0-314 GCF_000699245.1 Pterocles gutturalis | reverse complement strand
CGTTTCCTTGGAAAAAAAACATTAAAAAAAAAAACAAAAAACAAAAAAACAAACAAAAAAAAAACATGTTACTGCAAGAAGCAGGAAGAAAAAGAATGGCAGAGGGTTGGCCGAGGATGGGTGGGGGGTGATGCTTGCCGTGGGACCACCCGCCATCCCCTCGCCCACAGCCCTTCCTGGCAGCCCCTGTGACCCTGCAGCAGCCTGAAGGGTGGAGGGAGGCGGGGGGGACGTGGCCCCTGAGATGGTGAGTTGAGTAGGTCACCCCCGCCACCCTCAGCTGTGAGGTGGCCAAAGCCCAGCAGATCTTCACC
>NW_010139974.1:0-7212 GCF_000699245.1 Pterocles gutturalis | reverse complement strand
GTCCGAGAGTCCCAGACTGAGAGCTGACCGGGGTGAGGTGGGCGGGGAGGGGGGTAAGGCCTTGGGAGAGCGACCACCTGGAGTGAGATGACCCAGAGCAAAAGAGATCTGGAACCAAAAGGGCCGATTTTCTGGAGGGTCCTCCCCTATATACTGGTCATGATGTATATGTTATGGAATAGATTATTGGCCACTCTGGGTCTCAATCCCGAACCTAAGATCAAATCCTGGGCTAGTAACTGGGGCTGTGCTCCCTCCCAGCTTGTCCTGTTTGCAGACAGACAGAGAAGCTGAAAGACCTTGGCAGCTGCATAAACATCACTTTTTATCCGCTTTCTTCTGAGCACAAATCCAAAACACAGCCTCTTGCTAGCTATTATGAAGAAAGTTAACTCTGTGTCAGCTTAACCCAGGACAACAGGGTATTGGGAATCGTGCTTCTCTTTAACCTTTCTGTACTGGCTGGTAGGCATCCCTCTTAGAGAAGTACAGCTGTCACTTTCCATATATCCAGCCTCATGTTGAAGAGTTTAATGTTATGAGGGTCTTTTTGTATTCAGCCCTGTTCCCCGTGGGTTTGAATGCTTACAGACTCCAGTGCTGCCTGTGCTGTGATGGCACCAAATTAGGTATTTACTGTTATTGACATTCTCTCTGGACAGGAGATGATCAGAGTCTTTTTATTCTGAAGCAGGTATTGGGTCCGACTGGTGGAGAATTAAGTGCACAGTTGCTCTAACAGTAAGGAAAGGAGTAAGTCTGGGAAAAGAATGAGAAATTACTGAGTTTCAGTAGTTGTAGAAGTTCAATGCAAAGTAAACCTATGCTTGATGCCTTCTATGAAGTGCAAGGGATTCCTGACCACTCACCTCCCAGCAAACCACATACTTCAAAGGATAAAATCTGGCTCTTTGTGCTAGAAGATATATTACATTTTTTTCAAGTGACTCTTGGCTTTTTCAAGTCTGAGAGAGTGATTCTATAAAGATAAGAGTAGAATCTGTAGCCTATTACCATCCACTCCCACAGGTATTAAACCAGGTACCTCTAGCCTCAGCATTCTTGAAGGCAAATTTCAATGTGGATAAAGGGAATCCCTTTCAGTTTTACAAAGTAATTGTGCACATTTATCTAGACACTCCAGATTGCATGCAGCAAGTGCTATTAACCTACAAGGCAACCACTTGTGTGTATACATAATGTGCTTTTGTTTCCTACTTGAACAGGAACACAACTATGCACCCATGCACACGGTCTCCCTGTAGTAATATAATTACATGTCTGAGTAGACATTAAAGCAGATATGTTGCTTGTTTTGTAAATTTCAGCCTGGCTGTCTGGCTTAAGAGGTACTGCCTGAGGTTTTGTTCTTACACAGTATGTATGACAGTGCTGCAACCAGGTCACAGGTCTGGAGCACATACAGAGTTGAAAATACGATTTGTGCGGAGTGTGATTGCAGCTCCCAGTCTATAATCACTTCATCCTGAAGTGTACTTGTTATATAATTATCAGGAGGCCTGAGGTGACAGGGCAAAAAACGATTCTGGAAGAGGTGGAAAAATGACCTGGGATCTATGCAGACAAAGGAGCACTGGGTAATTAATTTCACTGGAACTCCGTGATTCTCTTAGACTTACTCAGATGTCTACTCCAAACCATGCAAACGTAGTAGAAGCTAAGCAGGATTTCAGTGAGTGGTATTTCACAGGATTGCAGAGCAGGTGCTGTTGGCAGGCATCCCTGGAGATCCTATGGTCCTCCCCCCTGCTCAAAGCAGGCCGCTCAGGACTGTCCCATCACACTCCTAGTGAAAAACTTTTTTCTTTGTTTAAATCAAATTTCCTATATTTTAGTTTGTGCCCACTGCCTCTTGTCCTGCCCCTGGGCACCACTGGGAATTCTCTGTCTTCTTTACTTCCCTTGTCAGATATTTATACACACTTACAAGATCCTTCTGAGCTTTGTCTTTTTTCAGCCTAAATATTCTTAGCTCTCTCAGCCTCTCCTTGTGTGACAGATGCTCTGATCCCTTTACCATTTTTGTGTCCCCATCTCCAGGTATTCTGGTAGCAGCATCCACATGCTTTGCTGGGGCTTCCTCAGAGCAAGTGAAGGAGTGTATGCACACACAAGAAAGCGAAACTAGGTGTCCTTAAGCTCCCTCAGTAGACAGGAACAAACAGCAGTTGCTTTGTGCTTGTGAATTCCTGAACTAGTTTTTGGATTTGCACAACCAATTTGATTTCCCGAACCTTTGGTGAACTCCAGCTATGCTTTTTTCAGGGATGACCCAAGTTAAAAATATGCACATTTCTCTAGCTATATTTCTGGGAGTTGAAGACTATCCCTCAAAACCTTGGCTGCCCCAGATGAATGCCCTTTCCCTAGACTCCATCCTTGGCTGGCCTGGATGGACGTAGCTGCGCTGACATGAGTGAATGCTCAAGGCACTGAGCTGTTTCATTTTCTCCCTAACCTCCTCTCGCTTCACCTTCCCTGGTTGTCTTTCACCAGCGTGACATTGGTTGCCCTCTGACTATGCAGCGTATCACTCCCCCTTTCCTCCACCTTTTTGTAAGATTTTTGGCCAGATTCTTTGTTTTGATAATAGCTCATTGCTCCATTGAGCTCAGTTTGGTTTTACTTATCAGAGCTGCACAATTCATTTTAAGGGAGCTGTGCCAATTCATAACAATTGATGATTTAGCCCATTTTTTTCACCTCTTGTTACAGTATCTCCCTTGTTAACATTCTTGGATATGCAAGTTCTATGGTGCTTGCTGCGAGAAAAGCATTCTTCCTTCTTCCGGCAATTTATTGGTGAATAATGGAAAAAAAAATGTTCACTGATAAAGCAGACATCTTACTGAAGCTGTCTGGCTTATCCCTCTCTGGTCAGCAGGCAGACTGGTTCAGAGTTAGTTTTCTAGCACCTCAGCACACTCATGAGACAATGTTTTTTGTGCAATTTTTTTTATTCTCTCTGTAACTACCTGTCTCTGACTCTTTAAAATTAGATTTTTTTCTCATTAATTAAGTTATGTGACCTTTATGAGAAAATTAAAGGAACATTATCTTTTTAAGCCAAATTGGTATTTTAAAGGTCTAATAAGTAAAAGTATTGTTTCAAAATTAAACATGATATTTCATCTTTGTCTGCTATGCTCATTAAGTATTTAATTGAATTCCAGGCTGAAATGGATTCATGGTTGGGAGGAGGGGGATGTGAGTTGCCCTTGCACCCACAAAAGTCTTCTATTTGGAAGTCTAAAGGTTTTGTCAGTAGACCAAACCTTCAAAGCCCAACTGTACAACACCACTGCTGTTGAAGAAACAGTGAATTGTAACTCATGAATTCACTCCACCTTCAGCTAAACCTTGTATTCACCTTACCCTCTCCTGGGTCTGGCCTAAGGAGCTATGGGAAGGGGCTGACTGTAGCACTGCCACGTGTACAAAAGACCTCCTCTGATCTCTAGAGACCTTCAGGCCCAGTTGATCCAATGCACAACTCTGCTTCTTTTCTCTAGTTTGGGAATCACAGAGTGAGACTTTCATTTGCTGAGCTCTGTGGGGCTAGAACTTGGTGAATTTGAGCAATTCTTCATCATCTTTCTCATTCCCTTGTTCTGGAACACTCCCTGGCTGCTGGTGTCAGTCTGGTCCACTCCAGAGTTGTTTGTTTTTATCTTCTTCCTCTTGGATGCCAGGAGAATAGAAACTCACCATAGTGCTGCCCGCACTGGCTGTTGTTCCTCACTACTTGGAGGCTGGAAGCATTTACCACATATTAAAAAGTCTGTGGTCTCAGAAGTGCCAGGTTACTATGATGTAGGCCTTTGTGAAACAGTGCCACAGCCAGTATCTTCTTCTTTTTAGTGTACCTACCATTTGTTCATGTCCCAAGTGTATGAGTATGAAATAAAGACTGTAATTAGCTCACTTGCTAACCACATTATGCACAGATTCAGAATCAGATCAGACCCCCCTTGAAACTACGTAGGAATCTTCTTATTCTGTAAGGCTGATTTCCATTCAAAGACTATTCTTGGTTGATTTAGACCTATTTTTTCTTGTGCCAACCTTATTCTTCAATGTAAACAGTTATTCCCTTTGAGGATATGCCTATAACAATGTCTTCATACACAGCAATATGCTCCACCCTCTTCTCCAGATGTGTTCCAGTCTGAAACTCTTCTTTGAATAGGTTTGATCAGTATTACAAACCATGTCTCAAGCCTTGTCTGATGACATCAATGCTTCCTTATTTTCCTTGGAAACTTTTACTTGCATTTTTAATGGAGATATTACATTTCTGGCTCATAGTCATTCAGTGATCAAATAATATACCTAGGTTTTTCTCCTTCTTAGTCACTTCCAACTAATGAGCCAAAGCTTACAGTAGGAGTTCTGTTACTGGTCTCTAAGTGCATGACTTCACACTACTTAACTTTATTTCATTTCTGGTTTTCAAGTTCTTCCTACTTGATATAGTGATAGTCTTTTTTTTTTACTGACAAAGCCTTTCAGCTTTGTGCATCTGTTAATCACGTCTGCATACACCAGCTCCTCATACCAAGGTCATCAAAATAGAGAAGATACAGAATGAGATTGGTTTCAGTACCAGTTGTTGAGGGCTGACACTAAGCAGCCTCCCACCAGAAATGTCTTCCACACAGAGAGACAATTGACTCATTCTGTTTAAGAAGTTCTCACAAGTTCTCTTACAATTTTAAAGCTGTCCAGTTTCTCCAGTTAAGCTGGTATCTTTTTATATTGTATCATATTAAATGCATTATCAAAGCCCAATTAGTAAAAAGCAAATCATTGCCTTGAAAAATTAAAACCTTATGTTGCGTTTTCTTTTCACTTTCTGTCAAAAGCTCTTAATTCTAAAATACATTCTTTAACCTTGCATACCATAAAGGTCACACTAGCACATTTCTCTGCTTGAAAAAAATGAAAAGTACCTAGGGTGTGCAGTTGGTTAGCTACACATTCACATTTTATGTTGTTTATTATCTAGATGCAACGTCAGCACTTAACAAGTAAGAATTAATTCTGTATGCTAGAGTTATGACTGTCATCTTGAGAAAGTAACAGAAACAGGCAGAATAAGCTGGTATTAAATGCTAAATCATATGGTGGCTCATGAGCTCACCTTTCACCTCTGGGAAGTTGAATTTAATAGAAATCCATTGCAGGGAGAAAAATATTACTTCAGCTAAGCCCTTCTGCAGTTCTGCACACCCCAGGCAACTGCAGGTGTGTATTGGTGAGGAAAGCATGCCAAAGCCAGTGGGTAAGCTCTTGCAGGTGCTGCGGCTTGTGCAGGGCTGCTCTCTGTGGGGCCTCTGATATCAGGGCCTGTCTGACCTCACGGAGTTTGAAAGCAGTACTTGGAGGCTGATGCTGTACCTTACCAGCCCAGGCTTCGGGAAGGGGCGAGGTGAGAGTTTTTGACCATGTGAGGAAGGCTGTTTGTGAGCAGGGAGCCTTCAGCCTCACTTGGCCCACGTATGCCCTAGCACTGACATGGGTGGATGGCCCACTGGGAAGTTCAAGGCTGCCGTGGGCCTTGCAGTCAGGTGGCTGGCAGGACTGCAGGGCCAGGGCAGGCAGGGTCAGGCTGCTTCCCCCCTACCTGTCACTCCATACTGCAGGGGTTTGGGGACACTTGTCATTTTCTTCCTTGCAGTACCTGTGAGCTGTGAAAGAACTGGCAATGAAGAGGGAAGAGCTAACTATCAGGGTGAGTGCCCTTCAGGTTTTGAGAAATAAAATGCCCCCATAAAGGAGGAGCTGCTACAAGGAAAGAGCTATGCGACCTCATTCACTCCCCTTCATTTGCATTGCATACATGCTGGGAAAATACACACACAGAGACAACAGCAGCACTGGATACTCCTCATACATCACTCTTGCTGTTTCCTTCCCACCCCATCTCCTTCCACTATTCGCTGTACAGGGGTTCTGCACCAGACTGATCCTGAGAAACAGCCGATCTTCTCCGCTCTACCCTTGCACAGCCAGCCCTTCCACTCTTGCCTGTCTCGGTCTCCCACGCTGTCCATGGGTGACTATTTGATCATTGCTAGTTTGGCCTGTCTGTTCTCCTTACAGCCAAATGTCCTGTCCAGTCATTTCATATTCTTTATTTTCTGGATTAGATTGTTCTCCTGAGTATGTTGCCTGACTGCATGAAATGCTCTCTCTCTTTCTGCCTTAGTCGTTCCAAGTATCAATCACTCCACAACCACCTTTACTGCTATTAACCTTCTTCCTGTCTTCCAAATCAAAACCCATTTCTCACTTCCATATGTCAACACCAGCAACAAGCATCGATTAAATGTCTTTCATTTTTAAAGCATACAGCCTTGCTACCCTTGCTTATATCTTAATGCTTCCCATATGCTTCTCATCAGATTCTAAATTCCTCTGTTTTCTTCTTCTGAGAAGCCATTCTTCGTTATAATAAGTTGCCCCAAGTAAATTTATTCATCATCTTTTTCTATGACAGCCACGTTCTTTCACTATGGGAAATTAAACACTGTACCATATGGCCAGAGCAGCAAACTTTAGTACTCACTTGCTCAATTGTTTTAACACTTTGCCGCCTTCGTACAACAGTCTGTTTGCCACTAGCGTGTCAGGCTTCCGCCTGACATATGCATTAGACACTTTAATGGTAAGGAGGAAATTAAGTGAAGTTGACAATGTGAGGAAAGAACAGTATGATCCCATTAAGTTCCAAAAATTCACTATTTCTACTATTTTTCACTGGGTTGGGGGAAAAAAAAAGCCTCTTAAACTAATTCCTCTGAACATGCTACATCATTAGCCCGCTGTGCCGCCATATGACACCTTTCAAAATCAGAACAATGTGAGAATTCGGAAGTCTGGGGACAGCATATACATGGCTCTGCTCTGCATCCCTTTTGTGAGCCTTGTACTGTCATTAGCTTTATTTTTCATGCTGCAGTTGTTCCTCAAGCCACACTAGGTCCTGTCTAATTAATGCCACACCATCAACTACTGCTAGAAGCTTAATTTTCTCCATGTTTGTCTTAAGAATATGGCTCACCTGACAGAGCCTTTTTGATACATGTAGCAAATTGCATTTAATAGTATAGGAGGAATACAGACTTCCTTCTCTGGAGTGTCTTCTGATGTTGACTTCTTGAATATCCTTCTTTTATATATATATAT
>NW_010139973.1:2022-5073 GCF_000699245.1 Pterocles gutturalis | reverse complement strand
CCTTCCAGCTCTGCAGCAAAACCCACCCCCTTGAGGGGTCTTACCTCACATATATCCCCTCACCTTTCCTGTGCAGTGTGTCCTGCCCAGGCTGACCGGGAGTATCCTTAGGAGTCTGTTCTCTCAGCATGGAAGGAGGTTGAAGCTGAAAACAAGCAACATAAAAGAATATGGAAAATCATAACATTGAAAATGAGCTATGGGAAATCCAGTTTTAAAAAGGAAGAGGTGCTGCTACAGGGAGCGTACACTCCATTTGTACTTCTGCTGGGCATTAACAGGTGCCAGAGGAGGAAGGCAGTGTATGTATATATGTTTTTGTTACATTACCTTAAGAAAGACAACTTCATTTCTATTTACCTTATTGCTAGATCTGCTATTGCTATTGCATCCATTTCAAAATTTTGGAATAATGATATTAAGCATACAGAAGTCTTGAAAGGATTGCTAATTATTTTGTAAGTGTTCTCCATTATGTGAAATCAAATTATTACAAAAATCAAATTATTACGTTACCAAATAACAGACCTGGAACTTGCATTTCTGTCTTGACTAGACAAGTTCTGTGTAGACAAGGCTCCACCTGAACACACTTTTCTGCTTGTATATATTTTTCTCACAAACTGCCAGATGTTATATCCAATGATGTTTGAAATAATCTATCAATTCAGAATATTGTGAACCACCATCATCCTTGTTCAACATTCTCTGAAACCATTATGAAACATGAATGACACCGTGTTCTTTAGATGTATTAAACAGTAGAAAACACCACAAATTGTGTCTCGTTTTTTCAGATGTGCTTGGTGGTTGGCCTTAGTGACAACTTTGATCATCAGTCAGTAACATGACTTTGATTTTGCTTGCACTACAAGGATCGCCTGACTTTATGGAGTGGTGTGTGTTTTGCACTGATTTGCACAATGGAAAATCATAAAATGCAGCATGAATAGATTGTGCCAGACTAACCTGACCCCTTTTTTTAGACAAGACAAATAATTTTCTTGACAAGAGTAATTCTGCAGGCTTGATCTATTTGGAGCTCAGTAAAGCTTTTGGCACAGTGACACATGGAGAATTGTTAGTTAAGCTGAAGAGGATGAGGATTAGAACAAGAATGTCAATACAGTAAGGCACAGGCCAAAGGGGAGACAATGAAGAGTCTTGTGCTGACAAACCATCAGGCTAGATGGATATTGCTGGTGAAATTTCTCAGGGAGCAGCAGTTGCTCAGCCTTGGCCAAAGGGAGGGATCTGCCAGCTGAGGCTGTTGGTGAGACGATGTTTGGAGGCTCTGCCAATGCTGACTGATGAGTATCTGGTGATCAGATGAAAAAAATTGAGTGACCATAAGGTGACAGTAAGGCACAAAATGAAAAATACAGCAAGGCAAAATAGGATAATGCGTATAGGAGCCAAATACCAGAATTTCTGCCATGAACTGAAGGTTATCACCTGGAAACAGAAGTGGAAAAAAAAGACAAACTTGCTGGCACTATTTGGCCAGAGGGTAACAATTAGCCAGCAATGTGATGGAGTGGTGAAAATGACACCGTGAGTACCAGCTTACAGTCCAGGGCACCACCTCCACTTCTAAGCTCTTTCTAACTGGTCATATCTAGTACCTTGTCTAAAACTGGTATATAATTTCACCAGTATTGAAGGAAACTCAACTTAAAAATAAAGGTGACACACAAATGCATCTTGGATAAGCAGAAGAGTGGAGGGCCCATGTTACAAAATGAGACTAGGAAAGCACAGGTTTAGCTAGCAAAAGCATGGAGGGGGCATTACAAAGATCTTAAAACACAGGAGAACAGTGAGCTAGCTCAAGTCAAGGCCAGTATTGTCAGGAAAGACAAATGAGTATAAAGTATTCAGAAATAAATTGAGGCTTAAAATTAGAAGAACTATTACAGACATGAGGTTCTGCTGTTCCAGAGGAGTAAAGAGGGAGGGAGCAAAAAGTAAAAGATTATCTTAATCCTCTGAACTTCTGAATGAAACTATGTGATTCCTGATTCCACGTGACAAATGACGCCATGGACGAGGAAGTGGTGTTGTCCAAGAAGGTCCTTTGCGGATAACCTCAAGGAGTGCTCAACAGAGATAACTCAGTTGATTTCCTAACGAGCTTTTTCAGATCTTAGGTGCAAATACACAACCACAGAGCATCCAGGGGATGACTGCAGAGACCCTGGGAGCAGCAGTGGCATGCACACAGGCATGAAAGCTGCAGGAAGCCAAGGATGCAGAATCAGCATCAATATCTGCAAATTCAGTGGTCCTCAGTGTGCAACACTAAGTGTGTGTTGTGCATCAGCCTGTCCAGTCATCCAGCCACACAGTGCTCACTTGTAGGTCCCCACCTTTCTTGCAGCGCTCTTCTCTGTGAGGGCTGGCATGCTCATGGTGACTCAGTCTTAATCCTCCCAGGTGTCCCACATGGTAGTTAAGTTCTATGTTGTTAAGTGAGAGGAGAAATAAATCAAGACATTGAGAGATGTGCAACTTCTGTTGCCAGATTTCCTTCCTAGTCCCATAGATACCTCATGAAATATAATCAAGTAATATTTCTCAGTTAAAACAAAACAAAACAACAGTTTTCTAATTAAACGTCACCTCTGTCCCTTAAGAACATATTGTAAAGACCCGTATGATACCTAGGAGCTGTACTATGCAGGTTTGAACATCTGGTCTCTGCTCAGCCAAGGATCTTGTTAAAGTTAATGGATTTTTCCTGTAAAGGGTGTTATTTAGCAGTGTCACTGCAAAATTTATTTCCCTACCTTAGGCTTACCTAAACAGTTCCTTGACTGTCTTGACACTTACTTCTTTATACAAGACATTATCCAGTATGTGTTTTCTAGGATCATTGATTTTAATGTGTATACGCTTGCTTTAAAGGCTCATTTTGCATGACTCAAGGTTAAATATGTTACACAATCGTAGTAGGCAACTGGCCCCTGATTTATAAAGTATTGATATGTGTTTTAAAACAAGGCAAATTCAAAGCCAAGCTGATCTCAACTTGCTTCAAATCTTAACCCC
>NW_010139973.1:0-1991 GCF_000699245.1 Pterocles gutturalis | reverse complement strand
CCCCCCCCCCGGTTTTCTAAAACACATTCTGCATTATATACATAGATGTTTTTTTCCACAAGCTCAGCAATAGTAGATACAAAGCTGTGCACTTTTTGACCTTGGTCTAATCAAACTGTGATTTACCATTTGGGATTCCAACCCCCACCATATGAATGATCTATGTGTTAATATATTATCCACCTCAACCTGAGATCATCTTAGCTATATTTTGTGTGCTCCCAACTGGGAAGCCCTTAAGCAACTGTAACAGCTAACACAAGCAACAAAGGGGAAAAGACAGTCAAATTATCTAGGCTTTTTTTTTTTTTTTTTTTTTTTGCTACAGCTTCAATAGCATAAAAATAAATACACTTTTTTCTAATATAAACTTAAAAAAACAGGGAGGCATCCTGTGACCTCCTCTATGACACACAGGGGGGCTCAGGAATTGGCAGCTGAGGTGCAGAAACTCCAAGGACAACCCACGCCCAGAAGGGTCACCTGAGACGATTCAGTCACAGGGGCTCTCAGCTGCTCTGAAGCCCCAGCCTCATGTTACAGGCTATAGTGTTATTTCTGGCGCTATTTTTAGATGCAAGGTAAAAGGAAAAGCATAGATGGGCAGTAAAGCAAAGGTATGCAGAGCTCAAGAACAGAGGAATCTTTGCACACCAAAAAGTCTTGATTTTTTTATGTGTTACAATTTTTTGGTTTTGTTGTTTTTTTCATCCCACGGGCAGTTTTTAGGGCGTTATAAATTACTCACTGAATTCCCTGAAAAACACCAGGTTTCTAATTTATTTTTTAAGTGTTGAAAACTTAGCAGCCAAAATTTTACACATTCTTTCACAGGCTTCAGTCACAACTGCTTGTCACTAAGGATCCTATGGCATGTTCTGTGAAAATCCTGGCATCAGGGTATAGCATGCAGCCCCCTGTGTGAGAGCCTGTGGAACAGGGCTGGCACTGGAGCAGTGCGAAGGGTGAAGCCGACCTACCACCCAGGGCTGGTTGCACGTTAGCAGCAGAGGAAAGATCGCTAACAAGCAGGTAATCCTTCTTCACTGAATGCACAAGGCACAAGAAGGACCCCATGTTCTTAAAATGTCTTTCTGAAGGTAGTACGTAACTGAAATAGTTATTTATAAAATTAATAGAGAATTAGAACCCTCCAAAGTATAGACTACCGTTTTGTTTATATTTTCCAGAGCACCAGTTTGTAAACTTCTCTCTTACATGTAACCAAGAAATACACTAGCACGCAAACAGAACACACCCTGCTCCCTTATGTCTTAGCAACTTTACGGCAAGCAATGCAGACTGCAAAAATAAGTGCTAAATTCTGACCTTTCTTTGTGTTGAAGGATTTCAAGTTAAATTTATTAATCTTTTATGGTAGAAGAAACACAGGACTGTGAGACACCTCAGTTTGCTGTAAGAATTTATCACATAGATTTACAGGATCTTTTAAAATGCAAAAGATTTCCTGTGTTCTTCGGGTTCAACATGCCTTAATTGTGTATGGGCATACATTTACACATTTTGGCTTTCTGTGAGTTCATAGCATGCCCTGACTAGCTGAAAGGAGAGAATATTTTACGCAGGTCTTTTGAAAGATTGCTAGAAATTAATTAATACCACATCAATATATATTACAGAGCTATATGATGATATGTGACTTGGTTGGCATTATATGCCCCATTAAGAGGCATATTTAATATGCAATGGAAAATTATTTACTTTACACAAGCAGGACCACAATCTTCAAGCAACAGCTGCTCATCTATCTCAATTAAAAGCAATAGAAATAAATAAAAAAAAAAAGGAAAAAGAGAAGAGACCATCGCAGACTAATGGAAGACTTCCCCACATAATCTCATTTTCTGTGAGTCATTTCTACTTCACAGACAGTTCTAAAGGGCAGGGGATGGTTTTCGCAAACCTCTACGTCGAACCCCCTGCACCCCGCGGCAGGGGCCGTGCACAAGACCCCTGCCCGCTCCTCCCCC
>NW_010139972.1:0-11477 GCF_000699245.1 Pterocles gutturalis | reverse complement strand
GTGTGTGTGGCTTGGCCCTGAGCCAAGGGTTAACCCACCACAGCAACCTGTTCCAGTGCCTCACCACCCTCACAGGAAAAAACTTCCTCCTAGTGTCTAATCTAAATCTGCCCTCTTTCAGCTTATACCCATTACCCCTTGTCCTCTCACTACACTCCCTGATCAAGAGTCCCTCCCTATCTCTCCTGTAGGCCCCCTTTAAGTACTGAAAGGCTGCTATAAGGTCTCCTTGGAGCCTTCTCTTCTCCAGGCTGAACAACCCCAACTCTCTCAGCCTGTCCTCATTGGGGAGGTGCTCCAGCCCTCTGACCGTCTTTGTGGCCCTCTCTGGACTCAATCCAATAGGTCCATCTGTCAGATTAATTTAGATATATTACTGGTACAAAGTGTCATGTATTCTGGAGTATTTTTTCTCGTTATTTTCCCCTGCTGTTTTAAAAATTCATACAGATTCTTGCTTTTATCCCCTGGTGGCAATGCACATCTAGATAGTTTTCTCCTTCCCAGTTTTTTTAACAGTTTGTAGTAAATTAGTTTGCAGTTCAAAGTTTTGATAGCTCAATGTAGACACTGTTTTATATTCTTGAAAATAAGTCCATAATGATGACGATTTAGATGGAAGGTTAGCTTTAATTTGTTTTCACTGGTGTTTAGGCTAGTATTTCAGACAGTAATAGTAATCTCAAGTAATATATTTGATTTTTAAAATGTGGAAAATAATAATTTCTATATATTTCATACTTTTAAGCATTGTTTAAGACTAAGAGGTGGGGGAAACTGCTAAATCTGGATCATAAAACATGCAAAGTAAACCAGATACTGAAGAGGCTTTATGTACGATGATACAAAAATATTGTTTTATTTCTCTTTATTGTAGCTCAAGGACAAGATTTGCATAGTCAATATCAGAGGCAGCATCTTCGGGGAATCAGGTATTTAAATAAGGCAACAAATATTTTAAAAACATTTTTCGATTACAGACTCACTACTAGTTCTACAATTATTAGTAGAATTAGTAATGGACTAGTAATCATCACATTACAAGCACAAGGAACAAACTGTGTAGTGTCTTGCTGTCAGTGTATAAGGTTAGGCCTTTTGATCGGGCCTGGATGATCTCATAAAGAAAGACTTAAAAAAAAAAAAGAGATACTTTATCAATGAAGCTGAATATTCCATATTTTATTATTATTTTTCTTTTATGTAAAATATTGTGTTTTTCATCATAGAATCAAATAGACGAAACGTAGAATTTCTGTTCTACTGCCTACCCAAGAAAATATCTTTATTTATTCTGTAAGGCTAACCTTATTTATCTCCCAGTTATATTAGTCTCAAACTTTTCTTCTAGCTTTCCTGACTTCTTTACAGAAGCAAAACTGATTTTATAATTTGCTATAGACTATATCAGAAGCATTTCAACATTTCATTAAAAATTATTTATTTTGAGTCAGTTTTTAGAAGTCTTCATTTAGTTTCAGAAATACCCTACCCATCTATAAATTTTTTCTGCTTCCTCTGATGTCATTAAAGCTTTGATATGACTATCAGGTTTATCCCAAGTTGAATGCATTGCTGTAGTTTCCTGTCAGAAGGAAAAGTCTCTAGCATTTGCTGGCGTTGAAGACTCCTGAGACTTTGTTCAGTTGCTCTAGCATAGCTGTCTAGTGCCCTCTGAGGTGCCCTGGGGCCTGCTGCTGCGTCTCCAGCTACTCCTTCAGAAGGCAGTGAGTTTCCCATGGGTCCTGCACCGTGTCTGCTGACCTCATGTTGATGCTTCAGCGTGTCCCACATGACACTAGGTGCTTCTAGGGGAGCAACTGAATCCTTTTTGGTTTTGATTTATGTGCCAGGAAGCTGAGGTCTGGAATGCATGATGATAGCTGTATTGTCAACTTGAGTAATTAAAAGGCTTCTATATCCCCTCATTGACAAGTTCAGATGTTTCCTCTTTTTATTTTCTGTTGTCTACCAGCATAACCATAATTTCAGCACACTAACGATAAAAAGTCTTTTCTTTCACTTATACACCAGAAAATTTGTTAGCCAAGCAAAATAATCATCCAGGTGTCATAAAACAAAGCATTAGAATTGCATGATAAGAATACAGATTAAATGGGAACTTTGTTGATGCAAACTATCAAACATACTTCTTACCTTCTTCCTTTTTCTAGCATACTGCCATGAATTTAGTTTTGTTTTGCCTTAAATGATACCGAATTTTGGTAAAGGCAGCATTTTCACTACAATTTAGCACCTGCTGAATTGAGAAAACACGTGCTCATTTGCATCAGTCATTTCTGTTTTATTTCTGAGTAAGTGGAAATGCTGTTGAGTTTGACTTCACTAGTAAGGAAGCTATCAGTTATTAGTAAGTTATTAAGAGCAGACAAAAGCATCTCTATTTTTAAATAGGAATAACTTTCAGAAGCCAAGAAAGAACAAATGTAAAACCTCAGTGAGAGACAAAAGGAATATAGTCTTTTGTCTTACAGGCTGCAGCAGTGAAGCAGACACAACAGACGTGCTGCATCCTGAGAAAGAAGTATTTCAACACAGCACAAATTCAAGAAAAAACAAACTTTTTTTTTGACCTGGAAGCAACTTGATTTCCATTTTTCTTCTGAATGTTTTCAGTGGCAAACACAATTTAATTTCTGTAAATTTAAGGAATAGGTAGGAATTTGCATGTTATTTTCAAATGATATCTGGAAGATGGATGCACTTCCATCCTCCAGAAAGAACGGAGTTTAAACAAAGTTATCCGAATTCTTGGCAGAAAGTAAGTTATTTGAATTTTTGGCAGAACAGTTTCTTCCCTTATGAAAAGAAATAGCATTTCTCTTGTGGAAAAGCAGAATGCGACAAATATGTTCTCAAAAACGTAACATAAATGAGCAGGACATGTAAAGGAAATTACTGGCTCTTTTAAAGGATGGGGCAGATGCTTGCATCCTAAACTGCAGTAACCTAAATTTACTGGAAGAGACTTAATGGAATCAGAAAACATGTTTTTTGTGTTTTCTCATTCTTCTTTAGGGGAAGTGAGACTGGAAATACAAGCTACAATATACCATGCCTTGGGGACTATGCCTAAATCAGACTAAGATTAAAGACTTTTTTTTGGGAATGAAAATTATATAACTTCTTATCTGAGCTGTTTGCTCCTGACACACAAAAAGAAAGCAGATTATTTATTAATGACCTGTTCTTTTGAAAGAATCATTTATTCTGTTCAATCTGCTCCCTCCTACCTCCATTCCTCTGAATGAATGTCAGCTATTTACATGCTTTTGAGAGTATTGTTATACACCTCATGACGATCAAAAGATGGATTTTTTGTAGTTCTTAGGCTCATAAAGATGCAGATAAGTGCCAATGAGCACTAGACACTTAGGTACCTTTGAAAATCTCATTTGATGGCTGCTGTTAAGAGCTGCAAGGTCCCTTAAAAATCTAGTCCTGTATACTTACACCTATCCATATTACTGAAAGCGACTGTGAATCTGGATTTATGTAATGATTTTTTTCACCTGATTTTTATGCCTTTGAGAACAGATAAAGCCCACTATGATTTTCCAAACGGACATTGAATCATTCTTTTATTATCTTCCCAGTATCCGCTGAACAGCTGGATAAGAGAAGAGGTATCCCATTTTTTTATTATCCTGGACAGAAGTGGGAAAGCAGTAAAGTGCTGAGAAAAACGGCACAGAGAGGGAATAAAATAGTAACAAAGATGTTTCTAATCCTGTTACTCATTCTCTATCGTAGGCTTACTGCTAAAAACAAGCTAGGGTGTTATTTTATACTATAGGAAGTGTATTATTCAAACATATACACCAAAAGAATTGCAGTGTAACCAAAAATCATAGTATTTCTTCTTTTTTTTCCCCTTTATTTCTATCTTCCGGTGCCCTAAGAGCTGGGCAGGAGGCTGAGCTGTGCATGAATCTTTTCCTGTCCATGTACCACAACTTCAGGTGATGGCACAGTGTCCAGAGCTACTTTGGTACTAACGGTTCTTAGCAGTTGAAATGTTCAGATCCTGTGCCAGCCATGGTCTCAGTTACAGCTGTTCACACCATAAGAGTTTCCATGTGCTCCATAACTATCTCAGTCTTTAAATGAATGTGTGATAATCAAATGGCAGACTGACAGCCAGCAGGCTGGGTTTTGTTGAGCTTCAGAGTTTTGTGAAGAGTTTTAGGCTCTTCATAAAGAGACATTACTCCTAACAGTGTGGTTCTCTAGGAATCATGTTTTTCCTCAAAGCTGCATATTTGGATGTCATGTCCTTCCCATCCCCAGCTGGCACAGAGCTCTGTGAGATTTCTGAAACAAGTTTAATTTTAAAGCACCTTCTAGGCGGTATTGAGTTATGCTTTGGTTCGTAATGGCTCGTGTCATAGCAAGCATTAGAAAACTGGAAAATTTGATTTAAGCTAGTCTTCCACTCAGTTTCCTAAAATGCCCAGAACTTGCATCTGCAACTGAGATTGTGGTCTCTATGCACTTTTGGATTACATAAATTTAAACACCTTTCATTTTATCTTAGCAGCAACTGCAGAAAATGGAGGCAGAACATCTGTGTGCTAAAAGAACTTGTTTTTGTTTCCAGAATTGTTTCCTGGTCTGGTCCAGTGAGTTATAGTGACAGTTTATCGGTCTTTCTTTTCCTTTAAATTTTCTGTTATTATTATTTTTAACTCTTGTATCACTGCTATTTTTTTTTTCCAGTGTAATGTATTTAAAAGTTTCTAGACTCTCCATCTTTTCTGCAAAATGTTGGAGATAGATACATAATGTAATGAATGAAAAAAAGACTGTGCTTCACCTTTCCTAAAAACAGGGTTTTGTTTGCTCTTGCATGAAATATTAAGGATCTTACAAGCATGTCTAGATCCCTAGAGATAGAAGAATAAAACAACCACGTTGTTAGAGATTCACTCACCTTTCAGGAAATTTTTAGTTTCAAGCCATTCAAAATATTTCCTGAATTCTTCCTTCTCCATTTGACACAACCAGTCATGTCCGTGACCACCCCATCTCTCCAATGTTATGTAGCATGCCAAACCCATTCACCTGCAACATTTTATCTCGCTGTTCTTTTCCTCACCGAAAGTAATGTGTACTTTTTTTTTTTTTGCTTTTTCCAACCTAATAATACCCAAAAAGCTACTATATATGTATGTATGTTGAAGAAGAGTTTTCTTAGAGCACTTCTAGCATGTTCTTGAAAATAACATTCCAGGATTATCCTCCACACTGATTCTAGCAATAGAGTTTTTAATTCATCATAGAATGCTAAAAGCCAGCAAAATAAAAGTTTCAGGTGGAGGTAAGTTGATATTTAGTATCCTTTGATGATTTGATCAAGAAAACATTAAATTTCAGGTGGGTCTTTCACAAATCTGGGAGGGTGATAAACTGGGACATTTGAGAAACATATTTTGTCAATAAACTGTAAGACATACATTCAAGTGGAGCAACTGGAAAATTAATTTCTGGTACAGGTCATTACTTTGTTGTTTATATTTGGTTGGCTAAGATTTCCTTTTAACATTCAAGTGCAATATGTATCATTTAATCAGGAATACACTATAGAAAGAGTCTTGTTAAAAAGAACAACAACAAACTCCCAGGAGAAATCTAGGGTAGGCTGTTCTCTTGGTGGAAGTTAAAGCTGCCTTTCCTATTTGTTTTCATTTCAGTCCATCGCCTTTTATCTGCTCATACTATTATCTTAACTTTTTAATACAATTTCCTCACTATTTGTACTACAAAAATTCATTTATCAGAAATTTATTCTATTACAGCCTGTATCAAATAAACATTGGCTACATTTAGTGTAAACATATCAGATTATTTTAGGTTAAATTATTAGTTAGAAGACTAAAGAATGATTTCTATGGGAATCAAAGACATTCACGTATCATTGAACAAAGAATAATTTATTTGTCTATTTCCAGATCAACCTTTTTGGCAAGAGCACAGTGGCTGTCCTGAACAGCTCAGTGGCTAGTACTGTGCGAAAGCCATATCTAAAAAACCATCACAGCGTGACCACTAAATCTGTGTTGCAGGTAGACAGTGGACCCTACTCATCCCCGACAAAACTTCATATCGGAAAGTGAAACAAATTTTGCCTTTCTGCATTTGTGCTTTATTCGATTCATGAAAAACAAGTTGGGGGTTAAGGCAGGTATTTTGTTCTCTATAAGTTCCAAGAACAAGAAGGAGATACGTTCTCTGTAAGCTATAAAGAGTGCACCCAGTATTATTGTCATTTTGGAGTCTGTGTGTAACACAGACTCTTGTTTAAGAAATATACAAGACAAAATATTAGAAGATGCATCTCTTATTTTCATGTACCTGTATCTTACAAGCTGTAGACTGGGCGCTTTAACTTCAGGATTCCACATGGTACTCACATGGTATCTACACTGAGAATAAAAATGTCTGGTAGGAAGGCACCCATCCCTTGATCTTTTGCTCCCTCTTGCCAGCCGGGCTTCTGACACAGGACTTAGCTGTAATTCCAAATGCTACATAAGCCAATGTTTGAACTAATTTCTGCAAAGGCTTAATTACGTTCTGAAAGCAAGTTGTCTGTTGTTAAATTTTACAACATTTAGGCAAATAATTTTGTAAATATGTACATGCATTCTTTGCAAATACTTGAATCAACTCAGCTAATCTAAATGTTGCAGAAGTTAATGACAGTATTTAAATGACTTCAATAAATACCAAGCGGGACTTAAAGGAAAAAATTCTTCCATGGGTAAGCTAGGTTCTTAAAACAAAATATGACAGGGAAAAACAATCCATAAAAGAAAAAAAGATAATCTCATAGCAAATCCAGTGTTTTTACATTTGTATGACATCTAGTATCAATTTGCATGCATTTATCACAGATGTATTTTGTAAGTACACCATGTCAGCCTTACAGTTGTATTGACATTCATACTTTATAGAATAAAAATTTAAACAGTCATCAAATATCATACTCAAATTGCAATTTATATGTTGGAGATGACATGAAGGATTTTTCAAAAGTTTGGCTTTGGCTTTGGCTTTTAAAGTATTACCAGCCGCAACATTAGAGCGACTCTGTTTTAGAAATGCAGTGTGTGGGAGAGGGGGGTGTTGGCATGAATGTTTATATGTCCTTATACTAGTTTCTTGAATACTGTAATGGTTTTTATCCTTGTGTAACAATGAGGGATTTCTAGCATACCATTTAATAGTGTGAGGGCAATCTCCATAAATGCATTTTACTGCATCAGATTGATAATATTGTTTTTGAATCAAAAACATAGAGATGTGTCATTTTCAAGCAGTAAGACACTGTATGATGTAATGTTCTAGAAAAGATGATTTTATATTTTGTTATGTCTGGAGTGTGGTTTTGGAACATTACCTTTAATGTAGGTGTTGTGGCTGATTTGAATGTGAAATTTCTGCCAGTTGGTAAATGTTTGTTGTGTATATTATTGGCCTCTTTTTTCCCCATTTGCTTCCTCCTTGTCTGCCCTCCTTGTCTGCCCCTAACCCAAATGTTATGGGTTATATTGGTAAAAATACAATGCTTGTGCCCTTGACAGACATAACTTATTGTAAAAGGAAGATAAATCATTCATCCTTTTTAATTTTTACAAACCAGTTATTATCCTCTGATAATACATCATCCCAATTTTGTTCTACGTTATAAGAAGGAGTGACGGCACACATATGTTACTCACAGCAGATTTGGGGCCACAATTATTGTAGTGTTTTGGTTCTCACTGACTTTATGTTCTACTGCTGTGTTAAAACCATGCAACCATTAAAAGCATTTTATTTGTGTAACTGTACAGTTACAAACCCTCACTGAATAGCAGCTAACCTGTCCTTCCCAATTTTCAAAATTAGGAAATGGCTAGGAGAGGGAGAGACAGAAGGAAACACCAAGATGATGAAGGAGGGATTCAAGAAAGAAAGCATTGACACTTCTAATACGCAAGTGTTTGGGACCTGCTAGTCAAACACAGGAGGAAAGGCCATAATTTCTAAACTTGCTAGTTACTTCTGTTTTGTTCTGAATTGCTTTAATT
The DNA here is from genome assembly GCF_000699245.1 of Pterocles gutturalis. Taxonomy (NCBI): domain Eukaryota; kingdom Metazoa; phylum Chordata; class Aves; order Pterocliformes; family Pteroclidae; genus Pterocles; species Pterocles gutturalis. The sequence continues at coordinate 3,381 of NW_010139972.1, read as the reverse complement.
TTTTTTTCTTCAGAAGAAAATATTGTGCCCTATGACAGTTTCAAACTTACCCATATTTTCTGTGAGTGGTAGATTAGTATGCCAGAAGTCACGCAAATTTCCCTGCTTTGCAGTCCTAAAAGGAAGTCCCTCATTTTCATTCTCCCTGCTACTAAATGCTCTGCTCATTTATTTATTTGCTGCTGTATACTTTCACAAAATGGTCCCCATGGTAAGGCTTCCCTCTATGTGCTTTATATTGCCCATTATCACATCATTCTTTGTAACACTTGCGTTTAAATTCAGTTTCTGAATATCTCAGTGCACAGCTCAGTACTGGATTCCGTCCTACAACCTTTCACTTTGCTCAGTGAATGTCCATGGGAATTGAAATCCCATATTTTCCTACAGGAAAAAAAGAGTGCTGAGATTAAAAAAAAAAAAAAAAATTAATCTAGTTTCTGGGGCTCTGCTAGTCTTCCTAAACTGGAAAGACTCCACTTAGGTTCTAGGTCTGGTGTCTACTTTCTTATTTTCCTGTGCTGCTACTCCAGTGACTTGCCACTATCATGTCTTTATCTATGGACTTTTAAATGTAGATGTGGCAGCGAGGGGCTAGTCGCGTGCTTTTGAGGTCCCTGGGAGCTGGCTGACAGCTGGGGAGTGGTGGCAGGTTGCCTCGGGCAGTCAGTGGTGGAGTCCGGTGGCAGGAGCTGTTCAGGAGCCAGGGCTGAGCATCAGCATGGCATTGCCAGCAACACTGTTAATTATTTTCCATGAAATAATAGTTACTCTTTCAAAATATAACTCCTGAATATATCTGGAAAGTAATTTACAGTGTTTATAAAGGAGGTATTTTTAATGATCCAAATGCCATTTATATGCAACCAAATCTTCAAACTATATTGTCTTGCCAGCTATTCCAGCTAATGAGATGTATGTTGTGAGGGTTAGTATATGCCCAATATTGTATACAATGTCTCAAGTAGTGTTCTATTGATATTTAATTAGGGATGTTGTGTAGCACTTGCTGCCATATACTTCAAATACTTCCACTAGTGCGTTAAATAACGAGACTGATGTCTTTTGACTGTGGCTCCACACTGTGGAAAACACTGAACTATCAAACTCATAGTTTTAATTTAATTTTTGTAATCTTAAGTCTCTAATTAGCCTTACAATATAGTTTTTCTACTTTTTTTTCCCATCTTCTTCTCCATTTAACAATAAGTCTGAATAATTTTCTTGTTTGTTTCAGTATTCATTGTAACCTCCTAAGTTTTGGGCTCTCACATGTAGTTTTCCTTCCTGACAGGTCTTAGTTTTTATTGCTTTGCTTATTTGTGGTATCTTTTGTAGAGGTTTTTTATGCACTTATATTTAACAAGGGATCTTCCTCTTCTCCTAAATGTAATGTTTGTGAATAATTCCTAAATTATTTAATGAACTATAACATCTTCAAAATGTTAATATTAATAGATTTTTGAGTACCATTGAAGTTATCTTGTAAATTAATAAAATATATCATCTGCTGCCTTTTTTGCACATATGGAATTGGAGTTAATATTTTTATTAGAACTCAGACTTGAAGTACTATGATCAAAACATAGATTTTGTTCATTTGCTCATTTTCAGATATGAAATTCCCCAGGTCCTTCCCTTCCAGCACAACACAGCAATAGCAACATTACAGGTGGTTATTTTTTGTTTTTCTTTTTATAGCCTTGATTTGAAGCTTTTCTCTGTAGTGCTCATATATTTTTTGAACTGCTGTATTCACCCTTTTCAGTTTTCTGATGCATTTCCTTCAAAGCCTATCTGCTTAGTCTGTGAAATTCATCTGTCTTCTAGTAAAATCCAGACTTTCAATTTTGACATTTTATTCTGCATGTTTATTATCTTGTGGATGAAATAATTCTGTTCTTATTCACCTTATATGTTGTATTTACTTTCCTTCTTTTTTTAGATTATCACATTATTCTTTAGTCCACTCTTATAGCCTATACTGAAACATTCTTCCAAACTCTCAGATGTCTTTTATTTTTTCTGATGCACATGCAGTATACATGCAATACCCAGGGTTTCTGGTAGAATTCAGACAGAGTCTGTGAAAGAGCTTACGTACATTCTCACACATTTTATAAAAATAGTCAGAAAACTTATTTACAGTGGCTACAATAAGCCATGTTCCTTGAAATTAAATGTTAAAACACACTTCAGAGGATAGAAAATGCTGGGATTTGAGTTGTAGTCACTTATTTTTTGTTCAGTTCTACTCTCTGGACTGCATTGAGTTGCAATGAAGCTCAGGAAAATCTTTCCACAATCTCTCTCTCTTAAATCCTCGCATTTCTGAGGGAAAAAAATAAAAAAGCTGTCTGGCTGCAGGAGACCCTTACCTCCATGATTTTTGCACTGTAAAATGTGTGTTATTTTCAAACTGTACCTAGTTGGCTCTCACTTAAACACTTTTGGCCCAATGTAGTGTCTTTTTCAGTAGTTCACCTCGGAAACATATTAAAGAAAAAAATTAAACATAAATAATGCTGATTTCCATATTCAGTCCATGCCAAGTCTTTATTCCAGTACTTACCAACTTGGCCCTGAGTCTTCTGCAGGATGATTTTGGGATCCTGCCTAACTCAAGCCTATAGTTCTGCTAGAAAAATTGCAATCCTGGTAACTATTGGGGTGAAAGAACATAAATAAAAAGCAATTCCACCAAATCTTTTTAGAAATATCTCTCTATTGATAGCATATTTTGTCTTGAGTTAATGAAAATATTCTGCAGGAAGAGTGAATTTAGCAAAAGCAAGACCAAGCTTTATACTAACTGTTGGTTACATGCGCAGGGATTAATCAGCCTATTTTGAATCTGGAGGTTTTTTTGTTTGTTTGTTTGGTTTTTTTGTTTTTTTTTAAGGGACTGTCTTTGTTTGAATTTAGATATCTAAGAAATGAAGATAGGTCAGCTGGTGAGTCTATGAAGCTATAACAGCAATTTTATTAAAAGCTATCAATTAGCTAAGCTAACAACGCAAAATTTCATTTAATGAGTGTTCTGCCAATCAACATGGATAGCACAGAGGACACAGGCACCAAAAAAAGTGCACTTATTTTTACCTGCGTCCAAAATGACAAAGTAATAAGGAATATAGTACAGAGAAAATAAAGCAAGATAAGGTAAAGCAGCAAGACAACAAGCAAACTACTATAGCGAGCACAAAATAAGGTAATGCACGTAATCATTACTACATAGAGTTAGTGACAGTGATTAAGAAAGATACATCACCAATTGCCATGTATTGCCATCATCCAGATCCGCAGATGCTGGGGAGCCCGTTTACAGCGAAGGATTTGGAGAACTCGTCCCGGCAATTGGGAAATCTCTATATAGTGCAT
>NW_010139971.1:7188-7531 GCF_000699245.1 Pterocles gutturalis | reverse complement strand
TCCCTTCCCACCCAAGCCATTCTATGATTTTAAAAATCAGTTTTCCTTAGGGACCGTGCATATGAGAACACCTGCAGACCCCGTGGGCGCTGTGCAGCGGGTCGGTAGCTGTGTTTGACCATGGTGGGCTGAGGGGGCCAGGGTGGAAGGGGACAGAAGGCTTTGTCACCGGGCTGAGCTGCTGGGCAGGAGGAATCCACTGGTGGGGACACAGCTCACGCCTCCGTTGGGCTCCACCACCAACACGCCAGCGTGTGAGGCTGGCACAGACAGCCAAGGCACTCGGCATCACAGTGTGAGTGGCTGGGGAAGGGTTTCTCCCTGGAGCTGTAAATCTGTTTTC
>NW_010139971.1:297-7153 GCF_000699245.1 Pterocles gutturalis | reverse complement strand
TGTGTCTTCAAAATAAAACAAGCAGCTCTGAGCTATGGGACGTCATCAAGCCTACTGGCTGACAAAGAGCCTGCCTGGCAGCACTTGCCCTGCGCTGCTTGGTGGTAACCTCTGTGCAAGGCTGGCAGAATTTAGGTTTTTCTAGCGTCCCTGCCAAGTGGCTGACTTCTCTGACAAAGAGTTCACTTATGTCAGCTGTCCCCTCCAGTTCCAGTCAATTGGTTTGCAAGCAGAGCATGAGGATTTCTGGCTGACTCTGGTTTGGAAATATAGGCTGAGTGTCATCCTTGCACAGAAAACTTCTGGAGAGAGAGCTGTGGTAGAAGGCAAGATGGTATCCCACGATCCTGCCCCCAGCATATAAATATTATGCCAGAATTTGACCTGTAGCATCTTTCTAAAATAATGCCCCCAATGGGGCAAAGTCTCTGCTCATGCATTACCTGCTCCTGCCTCCCCAGTGAAACTGCTGGGCAAACATTCTGCTTCTTTTGTTATCCTTACACGTATTATGACCTTTTATTACTAATATTTATACAATACATAGAAAATATTTTGGTTTATTTGTGTTCTTTGTGAATTACAATGGCAAGCTTTCAGTCAGCCCAGCTGGTTCTCCAAAACATGATGACAATAAATTTCTTTCGGCTGAACCCTTATGAGTAAATTCTTGGCTGAGCAAAGTTGACTTCAGCGGCGTGATGGTGCTCACCCAGCTGAGGATCTGGTCTCTAAAATGGAATGTGAGACAGTGGTCTGTAGGTGAGACTGATTTAGTTTATTTTGCAGAAGCATTTCTTTAACAGTAGTTTTGAAGCAATTTTTATCGGATTTCTATCTCACTTTTAAATCCCATTCATGCTTTGAAATAGGGCTCACATGAGGCTGAAAGAGCTTGTGGCTCTTGTTTGTAGAGAGATTACTTTCACACAGTATGAAAAGGGAGGAGTTGTCAAAGGTTGGTGTTTTAACATGCAGCAAGGACACATCCCTGTAAATGGTTTTGTGAGATTACATGATCCCTTCAGGAACCTTGTTTGTGCAAAAGGACTGAAGTGATCACAGCTCGGCATTGCCTGTTGTTTTACAGTAAATGTTTTTGCATTATAGGGTTGTCTACATGGCATCAGAGCTGTGAGTTGGCTACAGCTGGCCGGCCACTCCCTCCTCCCCTCTGCACTCCCGTGGAAAAAGACATTTATCTCACAAGGCTGCTCTAGGGACCAAAACTTTCAAAAAGGCATTACGATGTGACCTTTCTTTCTTGGTAAATAAGGAGTGGTGATTACTAAGAAAGCACAAACAGTTCTGAAAGGAGACATTATTTTCCATTTTCATGTGTGTTTATGTAAGTGTTATTATTTATCACTTTTGTGTCCCTGTATTGCCCTTAGCTTAGAGACAGAAGCTAAAGTCTGAGCCCAAACCCTTTGTTATCTGCCTTGACAGATAGCGTGGCTGTAGTCTGGGGTGAGTTCAGACCCGGTGGGGACTGACTTCATAGAGCTCAGTGCCAGCAGACGGTGGGATAGCAACTGCTTCAGGGCAGCTGGGTCTGGGAACATGAACCCAACCTTCAGCACAGCTACCGAAGGCAGCCTGGATACAGCACGATCCAGCCCTGCACATGGATCAGGGTCCTAAATACTAACTGAATGAAAACAGAGGGTTACTATTCTAGGGCAACGAAGGGGGAGTTTCAGAAGTGCCCATGACTTGACCCACATACCTACTATTTCTTAGGTATTTAGCTGCTGCTGCTCTCAGTGGGAAATGATACCTCAAGGAGACTTCCTGATCTGGACTATCAATGGGATTAGTGCACCTAAATTGCCCACCTGTTTTTTTTTGGATGGAAATAATCTATATTAATTCCACCCTAACACCTAACCTTTCTGCTACTGAAATCAACACCGAGTAATCCATTGAATTCTATGGTGTGGAATCAAAACAGTAAACTGGGCAACTCCTCCATCAGGAAATCATACGTGGCCAGAAATGAGAACGGCAGTGAATACTCCATTGATGTTTTCAGGCTCCAGATGATTCTCAGTGTTTGTTTTGGATATGGGTATCCATAGGTGAGAGTGCTACCAGCTATACTGTGTTCTCCTGCATCGTCTCTGTGGGGCACTGGTGCACTTTGAGAAATTCCTGAAGAGGAACTAAAGATGTGGGATTTTGATGGATTCAACTGCTCTGCAGATATTCATATACTATTGTCATTCCATTTGACTGAGTGCATTCCAAAAACTTTGCAAAAGTGCTGAATAGTCCTGACACACCATTTATACAGTATGCACATTCATATTTCTATGATACACAGCCAAACCAATTATAATCTTCTGCTGCTGTTGTTTTATTGACTGCATTATGTAAAAACGTTTCTCACAAATTGTTTCATGACTTTTGCAGCTTGTGAGAAGCAAATTCTTCATCCAGAAAGCTGAAAAGTAACACCAGCATCTCCCACCACAGACGTGCGTGTGTGAGGCAGTCTTTAGTCTCCTCTCCTGTGTGAATCAAAGGGAAATATGGTTTTTCAGCATTTTCAGAATGTGCAGAAAATCTGTCTGCCACACTGCAATCTTTATATATTTTATATATTTTATACATTTTATACATTTTATACGTTTTATATTCCTGCCTAAGTGTATAGGCAGGAAGGGGCACCCAGAGTGACAATCATCTCTTTTGCAAAGGACTAGGACAAGACATGCACTGGCTTCTTCATGGAGCTGAATTTAACCCCAAACTGGGACTGTGTCTGTATTATCTAGTTTCAGCAGAGCTCCACCCAAACAGATGAGGATTCAGAGAATAATTGGTGTTCTGCTGTTTCCCTGCCTTCTAATCCTAAATATTTTTTATCTTTGGTAAAGGGTTTTGATATGCTGGACTCCTGGTGTCAGGACCTGTCTCTTTCATTTGGCCATGTTTACCTTTGATTTACACCTTTTAGTCATGGCTTCTCTGGCAAATAATGCACTTCCAGTGCAAATAAACTGGAGATTGGGAGGTGCGACCTGTGTAACTATAAGTTTAGTCCCAAGGATTGTAGTGGAGTAGGACAAAGAAATACTCATCAGACAGGGTAAAAGCCAAAAGATTTAAAATTAACATAAATAAATTTGAAAATTATAAGTACACTGTGGTTTTTAAGAGTGAAGATAGTAACATTGGAATGGATAGGCAGGACAAATTCTCGGTCTCTTGATTGGATGATTTTCTGAAAAATATACTTCAGATGAGCAGAAAATTCTGGTTTCATAGTACAGATCTTGGACTGAATATAAAATTGAATGTTTTGTGTTACACAACTAAGATCATCTGAAGGCTTCTTCTGGCCATAACCTGTATATCTGTGCATCAACAGCCATTGAACACCATTGGCAAGTGGTGGTTTCCCTGTAACACTTTTCCCTTCTCACCAATTTTCCCAAGCTGTCTAGAGCCTACAGAGAAGCTTGTTTTAAAGGAAATGATTTAACTGATGACCTGTGTAGGTTAGCTGAAAGCTCATAATTTTCTTTCTACTGCTCAAGAGCCAGTTACAACTGTCTGAAATGTTCCATATTCACTAGACTGACCATTTGAAGAGGGAGCAGTGCGTGCTCTTTATGCCGTATCTTCTGGGAGAGCAGGGGAGCAAGGTACAAAATGACTCTTGACATCATCTGCCAGGTGAGCTTGGACAAATCACTTTTTCAGCTCTTTGCACTTCCCTTCATATCTTTGCACCCTGTAAATTCTTTGGGGTACTCAGTGCAGGTGGAAAAACAAGAAAAGCCCTCTGCAGAGCCATGGGAAGAGATCATTCTTACCCTGACTTAAATCTCAGCTGAATCTGCTGCATCCTGCTGCAACAGCCTCTGACAAAAAGCACTGTTACGCTGAAATTACATTGTCTTGCGTTTGTTACCAGGCTTCCTCCTAGCCCAGCCCGGAAAGCTGCCATGTTGGCTGAAGATCCAGAGGTTCTGTAACCGACTTGTGCAAGATTGCAAGATTCAGGATTTGGCTTCTGGTGGTGTGGCACATCCCTTTATTAATTAAAAGCATATGTCCACATAAGGAATGCAGCTCTTCAGATGTGAATTTCATGTAATTATGAAAGCAGTAGGAGATAAGAATAATTGCTTTCAGTTCCAGATGTCCTCTCTTCTTCAGCACTGCAGGAGGATTAAGTGAAAGTCGAGTAGAGCAATAACAGAGTTCAAAGGCACAGCAGGGTAACTGATGTTGACCAAGGTACTGGTAGGATCTAACGGAGTTCATAGAAAATTCCCTTCCATATTCCTAGTCACCAAAGAGGTTTCTCACTGTCGTTAGAAGCACATCCATTTCATGAGCCTGATTACACACAGAGTGGGTGGTGGGTATAGCTATCAGCCAACAGGGCTGAACTCCCTCGTGCTGTAAACTTTTAATGAGAGGGGAGCTACAGCATTTTGTGTGAAATGGTTTGGTTCTCTGGTTTAACTGTCTTTGTCAAGGACTCCATTCCCCATCACAAAACACTGCGTGACATGATGAGGACATTTTACAAGATATTAAACATGTTGAAAGAGTGCTTACTAAACGTTTCAGTAAATGCAATCAACTAGGGTGTTGTGTCCGTGTGTGGGCTTAGGGATGAAATAAAGGAAAATTCAGTGGAGGGTTAGGGAAAGGGCATGAAAAACTAATTGAATTGGGAGTCCACAATGGTTGTACTTTGCCAGATTAATGGGTCACTGTTTGCTGTGCTGTTAAGGCCCAGGAGAGTGTTACAAACTCAAAGGAAGCCATGAAGTATTGCAAGTGTGTGTTAGTAGGCAGAGAAACAGCATTGCTCAATTTAGGAGTAAAACTCCGCTCTCTCAATAGGCTGCAAGAGGTCCAGGATCACACAGGCTTCGTGCTGCTTGTCCCGGCCACTGGGGCTGCACCTCCTATGAAGCAGCTGTGCTAAGGCCACAGGGAGGAGATTTTGTCATTTAGGGCAGGTCCTAAGGGGGAACCATGCAGCATTTAAGCATGGCAGTCCAAAATTGTGAACCTGTAACCCCTCACTGCAGCTGTTGCTCAGTCGTGAATTTTCCTCAGCTGTTTGCACTGAGTTTCTACAGGTGCCAAACGTGCTGGTTTGGTTATGTTTGGTACTTCTTTCCTCATGTCCTTGGAGAGTCATGCTCAGAACACAGCAGGACCTTAAAAAGCAGCGGTAGCCAGTCGTCCCTTTTTTATAAGGCCAGAGGGGTGGTGTCCAAGTTGTATCGGACCCTTGTGTTCCTGAGAGCCACAAACCCACCGTGCTAGGGAGAGCCCGCTAATCAATCAGCACTGGAGAGAGATGTCATTCTCATCACTTTTCATTGCAGATTTTCTGCTTTACAAAAAGGAGTTACAATTGTACAGGGTCTAGAGGAGAGCATGACTTTCCAGCCTGTTGTTAGGGCATTTGTTTGTGCAGAAACACATGAATTCTGAGCCCAGCTTCAATGCTTGTTTATGTGTGCTTCAGATTAGTTCCTCAAGAGTCAGTATTGGGAGATATTTTACGTAATACTTTCAGTAATAAAGTTGGCATGGAAAAGTAAGAATGTACTAGTGGAAGTGTTGATGGTGTAAGCATGGGAGGGAGGTCCTCCATCAACACAGGAGGACCAAATGCTGCACTGGAAGGACTAGAGAGGAACGGATGTCATAGGAATGGGGTGAAATTTAGGTCATGCACATATGTACTAACAGCAAGAATTTCTAATATAAAGTGATAAATGGAACTGATACTGGAGAAAAATTCAGATATATGGAACAGTCAGAGGAAAATTATGAAATGTTAGTATTTCTGGTAGAGACAGGAAAATACTTGCACTTCCATGCAGAATACTGGGAAGGCCACATCTGAAGAAGTGATGATCAAAAATAAGACCCAGACACTCTGATTTCTACCTCTTAGGACATTAGAGGCTTAATTGCCAAAAGAAAGAACGTGTATTTCAGCCAAAGGCTTGTTCATTCGTGTGAATCCATGCAGCTAGAAACAAGACAGAGGTTCCTAGATATCAACAGAACAGGGCTCATAGCCTTCCAAGAGGAGGAGGAGGAGGAAACCCAGTTGGTTTGAGGTGGAACTCAGCAAGTTTAATAAAGATATTACCTGGCATGGCTGCCTGTATTGGGAAGGACTGGATGTAATGGCCCAAGAGATCCTCTCTAATGACAGTTCCCCTCAGGTCCAGTTTGCTTGTCATTTCTGCTGAAATGCTAATGTATTTGGAGGGAACGCTAGCAAAAAAAAAGTGACAGTTTCTTGTATAAAGCTGTGGAGCTTTTCCAGAACCCTCTGGCTGATTCGTCTGGAGGAGATGAACCCTTGGCAGGATCTCCATCACCGGGGAGTTCTTAATGATACCCAGGGTGAAATCCTGGCCCCCCTGAATTGATGGAAGTTTTGCTGTTAAGTTCTGTGAGGCCAGGGTTTCACCCTGGAAAGGGAGTCAAAAGTACATGCATGTTTTCAGAGACAGAGTAGCTGATTAAATACATCTGGTGCGCTGCTCTTTTATCAATCATTGATAAAATAGTGTCTTTTAAATACAAACTTTGGGTAAGCTTAACCGCTAAATTCAAACATGTCCTTTTATAAGCCTTAAAAGCAAAATTTGTCTGCTTTTTGTCTGAAAAGAGCAGAAAACATGGTAAAAAATAACACATACCCGTACCCGTCTACTCCAAACCCTGCAGTATTTGAAGTTCTGCTGCAATGAGTGATTAAAGCATAGAAAAGCCAGTTAAAGTACTTCTGGCTGATACATAAAACTTTATCCTCTAAGGATGTAATCAGAAACTATGTTCCTCATTTAATCCCTGG
>NW_010139971.1:0-225 GCF_000699245.1 Pterocles gutturalis | reverse complement strand
CTCTGACCCCCCCGAAGGGCTGGGGACAGCCAGCGAGCCCCCCTCCGCACTGCCTCGTATCGCGATGTGTCGATACCGGTGTGGCCGGACACCCGCACGGCGGAGTGCAGGAGGGCAGGAGGGGCTGGGAAACACCCTCCCGGGCCCCGTATTTAGGCTGACACGGCCGGGGGGATGCGGAGCGGTGTGTGACCCGGGGGGGCGGGACACGGGCACGGACCCACC
>NW_010139970.1:0-28928 GCF_000699245.1 Pterocles gutturalis | reverse complement strand
GGCCCCTGGCCCTGCTCACGCCCAGCCTCCCTGCTGCCTTTCTTTTGTCTTCTCCAAGGACTTTTTTGGGGTTCCTGCTGGAAGCTGAACACACCTGGATCTAGGGGACAGCACTGGCGTGAGCAGGGACAAAGGGCTTTTAAATGGAGCAAGGGAGGGGGATGAGCCCCCCCCAAACATGGGGACTGCACCCACACCCTCCTGACCTGGGCACAGAAACCATCCCTGACAAGCATCCCATCAGCAAGTTTGGGAGCAGCCAAAGTCCCCAAGCCACCGGTGACCTAACCACTAGAGGGGGACAAACCCATACTGGGCGAAGCAAGGTCTCCCCAGCCAGCCCCAGCTCCCCAAAACCCCCCCGCAGCAGCTCCAGACCACCACAATGAAAACAGAGGAAACTCTTGAAACAAAGCCCCAGCTCCCCAAAAGCAGCACCCGAGAACAGCGACTGCTCCCATTCCTGACGCAGCCAAAGCCTCTTCAGGCAACCCCCGGTTTTTGTCTCTCCTGAGAGCCCAGGAAGCCACTGGGCCACACTGACCAGCCACCTGGGTCCAGACTGTCACCACCTGAACCACCAATGCCACCCTGGGGTTCCTGGCACAGGCTCTCCCTGGATCTCGCCATCTGCATCACACCGACCCACGGGCAGGAGTGTGGCCAGTGCTGCCATCCCACTGAGGGGAAAACCTTCCTGGCACAGCTTCCTGAGAGCCCAGGAAGCCACTGGGCCACACTGACCAGCCACCTGGGTCCAGACTGTCACCACCTGAACCACCAATGCCACCCTGGGGTTCCTGGCACAGGCTCTCCCTGGATCTCGCCATCTGCATCACACCGACCCACGGGCAGGAGTGTGGCCAGTGCTGCCATCCCACTGAGGGGAAAACCTTCCTGGCACAGCTCACGGGCCACCCCGAACGTCCTCACCAGCCCTGGTGGAAGCTGTCCCTGGTCCTCACCACATCCTCTGTGTCCCCTGGCTCTGCAGCAAACAGGGACTGTGTGCGCTGTCCCCACGGCCATGGGGAGGGACAGGAGTGTCCTGGGACTCCTGCCAAGGGGGCTCATCGGTGCTTTTATATCCCCTGGGCTTCAGCAAGCTGACATGTTCGCTGCTTCCCTTAGATGTGAGCACCTGGAGAAACAAACTGTCTGGGGAAAGGAGATTCCAGCTGGCAGATTTACCGGGGCAGGGAAAGGGGAGCACGAGGCACAGGGAATGTTTCGGGCAGACGTTACCCACTTTGCACAGGAGCGTGAAGATGTCTCTGATCACAGGGAGACCCAGGTACGTGGGCAACGCCAAGCCAGAGGCTTTGAGATGAGGTCCTGGAGATGGGATCTGCACTTCTCATGAACCATCCTGTTCCTCATAAGTCTAAACGAGGGAAACCCCAAGAGGGGTCAGAAGCGACAGCCAGAAGCAGTCAAAAAGACAACGGGACCTCTCCGAAGTTCCCTCTTTGCCAATGATCCTTCCAATGACCCCAGTCCAGACCATGCACAAACATCACCAAACAGAGATTTTTCAGCAAGGCATCAGTGCTACAAGGCCACAACCTCATTTTACAAAAGCAGATCTTCTTCCAGGGCAGGGCTAGAAGCCTTCCTGACTTCTGCGGGTCCTCCCATCTAAGCCACTGGAGAGCAGCTCTCGGGCGCTGGTTCAGAGGCAGCGACGTGGTGTCACCAAGAGCCTTCCAAGGGAGACTGACAAAGCCAGAAAGGTCAAGGAGAGGCAGGAGAGGTGGCAACGTGCTGCTCTTGTTCAAGATACCTGACGCAGCCTTGTCTAGGATGAGTCTCAGTGGATGGACAATCCTCCCTGCCATGGAGCTGGCAGTGCATCTTTGTCACATTCAAAGTGTCACACCCCACCATGTGACAGCTCCAGGCTCACCTCATGGCACAGAACCACAGAACAGTTTGAGTGGCTATCCAGCCCACCCCCCCTGCCACAGGCAGGGACACGCTACAAAAGCGGATTTTTCACATGACCCAACATCTGGACATCCTGAAGTCACGATCACCACACAAGAGGCTGGGGACAAGGCGGGGTTTTGCTGCTCTGTGCCTGCTCTGGCATGCCTGGGGACACCGGTGAGCAGAGGGGGGCAGGATGTTTGATCTGCCAGGTCACTACCTGCACGTCTGGGCTCTACGACGAGAAAACGCCACGTTCTGATCCTGGGTAGGGGACAGACCAACTAAACACGCAGGGCACAGCTCTAAAATCCTTCTCCAACGCAGCGCCTGGCTAACCTGACACAGCTACGTAGCGATGGCAGCAAAGTCGGTGGGCGCAGAAAGCGGGCTGGTTCTGCACTTCTCCAGAGCAGGTCCTTCCAGCAGTCCTGCCGGCCAGATCCCCGGTCCGTTAATGACCTCAGTGGGTGACATAAGAGTACCTGCTGCACATCGACAGTCCGAGTCAGGCTAGGATGCTGAGGAGGATGTTCTGCTCTCTGCTTGGCTTCCCCTGAGAACGGACCAGGCTGGAGTTCTTCACTAGCACAAAGAGCAGATGGACAGAAGGGATCCAGCTCTGGGGTGCAGCAGGAGGGATCCCACAGGGATCATGCCTCAGAGCTGGGAGGGAAGGCAGGAGGGAGGGAAGGCAGGAGCATCAGAACAAGACTGGAGAGGGGAAGAGCTGTGCTTACATGCAGCCACAGCAGGACTGTTCCGGGAGAGTCCGCTGCAGTTGTGCAAGAACACAAAAGCTGTTAGAGGAGGGAGTTATACTGAAGCCTGCATAGAAAACACGACTGGAACGGATCTGTATCCCACAGCGTGAGTTACAGATGCATGGATGGCCACTTCATGCCTCTAGCTTGTTAACAACTTGTCCTGCCTAAAAAAAAAAACAAAAAAAGGTGTTCTCGACACAAGCTGTTGATATTGATGATTAGACCTTCGCTCACGGGGCTTTTCAGTGACCAGACCAGTTAAAAGGTTTCACTAGAAATGTCCTATCCCTTTCAGGATTTATAAGCCAACCTACATTTGCCAGTTCCACCACCTCTAAGGAAAGTGTAAGTTTTGAAAGGAGAGGTTTGCTGTAGTTTGACAAACTCGTCCTGTTTTCTCCAGCCACTGCAGTCTGATGACTAAAGGACCTTCGTGCCTCGAGGACACCCTGCAGCACTGGCTTTACCTGGGAGGCTGCTGGTCCCAGGAGACAGAATCCTGCAGCTCAGGGTGCCTCTGAGCCTCAGAGGACGACAGCTTTAAGGAGCAAGTCCTCCAGGGAAGCCGTTTGCTCTGACCGGACCGCGGGGACTTTCACCTGCAGCTCACCTGCGAGGTGCAACTGGACACGGGGGCTGGTGGGTCACACCGAAACCAGTCACGGGTCCCTCAGCTCCAGAACACAACAAATGCTTTGAACAGGTCTCAAAATCCAGCGTAACACCAGCAACCTCGAACGCTCTGCCTTCAAAACACCCACCACCCGTCTCCCTCGCTCAGCCCAAGGTGAAACGCTGCGCTCACAGCTCAGAGCGCGAGGTTCTCCAGAAAATCATACAGTCCGTGCTGGGGCCACGGCCACCCCACCGCAGCGGCTCAGGAACACGCGTGTTGTGTACACACACACACACAAAGCACGCTTGAAAAAGCCGCAGGAAACCCAAAGTGCAGCCCCCTGCCAGCACCTGCTCCCGTTCCGCTCTGCCTGCAAACGAGAGCCCACCCTGGGACCCCAGAGCCGTGCCCTCTGCTCCAAACGCAGCAGAGCACCAGATTTACCAAATGATCCACAAAAAAATAAATCATGAGACGGCGCTTAGGGAAGAAACACGATGGCAAAAACCAGGATACACCCATGGCTGTTTCTGGATGTCAGCTTCAGTAGAGGCAAGTGGCTGAGCAGATCACCATCAGCAAGGGAGGGAGCAGAGGGTAACTGCGGTTTTGGGGACCAAACCGGGCCTCTGGAGAACAGAGTGAGGCTGACATTCCACCAAGGGCTAAACCACCAACATTCGTAGCGTCAGCACAACAGGTCTGGCAAATACTGCTCAAGGTGTAGAGCAGGGCAGGGGGGAAGAAGAAAAAAAAAGAAAAAAAAGGACTTGTATAACCTAAGATCACATCCTGTGCAAGCTACCCAAAGAAACACGGCCAAGGTGCAAGGAGAGGGCTCCAACTGTCAGTGTCCAGCAGCCCGAGGCATCCACAGCTCAAACTGGAGACAAACTGCCTCACAAAGAGTGCTCTTGCACTGGCACCCACAAGGGACCCAGACAGGGCCCAGAGGGTCCCCAGACGAGTCTCAGCCACACTGACTGGGAACAGTTCCTGCTCCTGCGAGCCCCAAACCAAAATCCCAGCCAGGGCTGTCCCTTGGCATCAGCTGGCGTAACATCAGCCTTGCAGAGAGGAAGAAGAGGACAGCAAGCCTGCAGACACCCCCACATAAGGGGGACAAGCGCAGTTTCCCTGCAGGGAAATGCCTTTCCACCTCTGATGCCACAAGAACGCGTATGTGCCCTGGGCAGCACTCGCGGCTCCTTCACGCCTACGTACCTTGACGTCAGCGATGAGGGCGTCCTCATCCTCAATGCCGGTGGGAACGCACTTCTTGTGCAGAGGGAGTGACTCCAGTTTGTCCACGAGGCAGCGCAGCCCCTCCAGCTCAAACTGCGTCAGGTGCACCCTCCTGCTCTTGCGCGGGCTGCCGCCGTTGGGGTCCCAGGCCTGGCCGTTTTGGGAGCCCCGGCTGGAGTCAGAAGAGTCTATAGATGGGGTCTTCTTCAGACCCGGCAGGCTGCTCCGGCAGCTCTTGCCCAGTTCATCATAGTCCACATTGGCACCGTTGGCGATGGGGCTGGTGAGGATGGACCGCCTCGTGACCGGTCGCCTGGGTTCCTTCCCTGCTGCATCCTCCTCTTCTTCCTCCTCCTCTTCTTCTTCCATGTTTACTGAGTCTGAGGAGCTCAGTTCCATATCTGTCATGACAGAGAGTGAGAAAAGAGCACAGTGGTCAGACAATCACTCAAACCCTTTCCCACAAAACAAGCCAGGAATGGGAAGGCGAGGCACAGGACACGGGAAAACCTCACAGAGGAGAAGACAGCAACACCCCAGAGTGAATTTCATAAAATCCTAGAACGGTTGGGTTGGAAGGGACATTTAAGGATCATCTAGTCCAACCCTTCTGACATGGGCAGGGACACCTTTCACTAGATCAGGCTGCTCAAAGCCTCAGCCAACCTGACTTTGCTTTGGAGGGGTTGGGATCTCCAACCACCTGGTTCTCGAAGTGACTTGGGACCCTGATCCTGCCTTCATGATGGGAGAAAGAGGATATGGACTCACTAGGTGACCATGAGGCCTCTGAGACTGACTGTGCACGATAAAGCACTCCTCGCCGACAGTGAAAGGGAAGAGGGCTCTCGGGCTCTCTTCCTTTCAGCTCTCTGCACTAGTTCCCGCTTCACGCTGCTCCGTGGCAGAAAACGGGTGATGAGAAGGGGCGACGAAGGCACTCGAGGCCTCCAGGCTAGAGGAAGACAGAGACAGCCTTTCCCAAACCAAGCACTGAGGGAGATTTCCAGGAAAACCACACGACAAGGACATGAGCTGGGAGCCATGTCCCTCTGCTAGGGCCCCTTGGACAGAAATCGAAAGCCCCGAAAGGCTGTGGGGAGAGGTGCCCAGGAGTCAGCATCTACAGCCCCTCAGGGGAGAGACATTTGCTTCAAGGGCCGTGGGTGGAGGGCATCCAGCCCTCTCCCACTGCAAAGAAGGGTCTCAGAGCTCATCTCCCAAACTGCTGCACGGGTGTCGCTTGCCTTGGCTGTAAGGAGCCCAAACTGCGTGCAGGAGGGCCCTGAGCAGCAAGAAAGCATTGCTGCCCCACAGCCCACAGCGCAGCCATGGGTACTGCTACTTCCCTCCGCCGCTTCTGTTACAGGCTTTGCGTATACCAGCGAGGACAGGAACCTGTGTGCTGGTTTTGCAGCTGCAAGGAACCTGGCCTGTTGCACAGGGCAAACGAGGAAGCAGAAGTGTAGCTAGTTTTGACTTCTTGCTCAAAGGAAAAGAAAGAAATCGCACCTCCTTCAGACAGCCTGAAAAACCCTCCAACTGCTCGGTACAGCAAACACCGAAAAGGGAGGAAATACCCAAAGAAACCACCTTGTGAAATTGAGGAAGCGATGGTCCCAAGTTCTTCCCGCACAGCCCGCCCCTGCCCACTGCACTGCTGAGCCGGACAGCATCCCAGCAAGAGGGAGCAAGAAACCACTCTGATTTGGGTCAGGAAGGAATAAGGGCTGGAGAGCCAATGCAGGGGCTTACCCATGCTGAGAGATTCCTTCTGGAAGTCCTTGGTCAGATGTGAGCGGCTGGTGATGCAGTAGACGTAGCGCTCCAGCACGTACCAACACATCTCGTAATAGAAGGGATAACGAAACTTATTGGGGACCTGCAAGAGAGGCAAGGGGAAGAGAATGTGCTCAGGCCTCCTTCAGCACAGGGCTGCACACAGATCGCTCTGATTACCGCTGCCGCAAACCAGACCGATCCCCTCCCGAGAGACAGGAAACGCATGTACATGTTTAACAGCACCATTCGTGCTTCTGGCAGCCTGATGTAATTCTCCTCGCAGGAGGATGTTATCACCAGGCAAAGCAGAGACCAGGCACTACTCACTCGCAAGCCATTAACATTTCCTTTTTCTTTGTTAGGGCTGCAGCTTTTCCCCCTCACAGACCTCCTTCTCATTAGTACAACAAAAAATAGCAGATGCCACAAAAGGTTTCAGTCGAAGGCAATGGTTCAAGCCCTCTTCCCAAGCCCCAGCACAGCATCTGACAGGATTTGTCTGGGCAGAGGGAAAGGGTTTGTCTGTGAAGAGAGGTGTTACCAGCTCCGCTATTTAGCAGAGTGGCATCAGGGCTCTGTCACATCAGCGCGAGCGATTCACACGCAGGCAGGAGATGCCCCTGACCCTGCTGCCTGCCTCGCACCTTCCTGAGGCTGCACTGCCCAGGGTGGAGCAGGCACACGCTTCATCATCCTGTGTCTCAACTGCGCTGGAGGATGGTATGACATCTGAGCACTAACCCACAGGTCCTGCCAGCTGCAGCACCCTGAACTGCTTCAGAGAGGCCAACATCCATCCATCAGAGAGGCCAACGTCTGTCCGTCACAGCCCAGGCACGTCCTGAGGGCTCTCTGCAGGTGCTGAGCACTGCAGGACCCACATCTCCACAAGGAACGTGCGAGAACACCCACTTGCCAACAGCACTCTCTGCTCGAGACCTCAGAAATCCTTTAGTTTTAGTCATCTTGGGCCAAATCAAGCTCTAAAATCAACACCGAGCAGCAGCAGAAGGCAGCCAGGCAAGGGAAGAGGCACCACGCTGGACTCATTCCCATGGCCACGTTGCTGCCCTCCTCTTCCCTATGAAGGTGGCCAGGGGAGGTCCCCATCACACCCTCAGCAGGTTTCCAGACCCCCTGGAAGCCTGGAGTCAGACTGGAGGCAGCACGAAGGAACATAATAAGCCTTAGCACACCTTGCGGGCTGTCCCTCTGCCCAAGTTCCTGCCTGGACATTTAGCAGGTGAGGACATCTCTCTTAGAGAGAGATGGAGTTTGAGCAGTTTGTCACAGGGCAAGGCTCGACCCGCCTGCCTGCACACCACCGCTCCCCACCATCGCAGAGGCCGCGTCCTCCCAGCTCTCCCGCAGCTCCTTACCCGCGTGCGGTCTTCGATGCTGTAGATGCGGAGCTGCATAGGGATGTTGAAGCTGTGTAAGAAGTTGCCCCCAAAAACCAGCGTGTCCATGGGAGTGTACACAGCATGGATCCAACCTTGGAGAGAAAGCAGAGGTTGAAGAATCCTTCTGAGTGACTAGGTGAGGTCAAGGTCTCACAACTGACAGTCCCTCCGAACTTGATTCCTTTACAATCTCTTACAAACTGTACTCTTGAAAGCAGGTCTGTCAAGTCTGCACAACCTTTATGCTGCTCAGCTAAGTCCACCTTGACAGTTGTCCCCTTAACCTGCATCCAGGTGAGCTGCAAACACACAGATGAGCTACTGACTCCTGGTCCCATCAGCCAGCCCTAGCAGCAGGGGGCTAAGGAAGGGACCACACTGACTCCAGTTCTTCGTGTGACAGCAACAAGTCCACCCCTCCTGAAGTGCTGCTACTGAATTACCCAACAGCCAGCTCACTTGACCCATCTAAGAGCTACAGACAGACTTGTACTTTGGCACTGAAATATGCCTGGGGATCTGGCTCACATTGTCCCACATGTGCCAGTATCCACCTGCCATCCACAGCTTTTCGTCATCCTGGTGTCTCCAGAAAGCTGCTTCCCAGTTGTGTTACACCTAAGACCAGCAACAAGGAAAACAGTCTGGAAAAGTTTGTTCAACAACTGAAAAAAAAAAACCTCAAAGGAACTTGGGTCCCAGCTCTTATCTCCAAGGCTAAGCAATGCAGCCAAGCCCAACATTTTGGGAATTCCAGCATGGGTTTCCTCAGGGCAAGGCCACTCAATTCAAAAGAAGAGTCAGTTGTGATAACACGACTCAAACAACTACACTGTGCAATCCCTGGTGTTTTCTGTTCCTCGTCCCTCTGTAAGCTACAACGCAGCTTATTCCCGCACTGCTGTTGGAGATGAAGCAGCAGGTTACTGCAGCCTTTGACATCCGCAACACTTATGGACACAATTTTTATACAACAGTTTTATTAGAAGCCTTCAAAGGGGTCCAACAATCCTTCTCCTTACAAGGGAGTATCCCCTAGCGCAAGCACAAGATTTTGCAGGTATCACAAGTCTTCACTGCAGGTACTAAAAGGCTGTGAGCCAGTCCTTGTGAACAACCAGCCTGAGCTTTTCCATCTGCCTTTGCTGTTTTCTAGCACATCGCTGCACTAACTGTGGATGCAAGAAACTGCTGATGTCCTACAACTATTCTGCTGGCTAAACCAAGTCAGGCTAAAGATTTCTCTTAACTCTTGAGAGCATTCCCACTCCCAACCTCAAAGTCTCCTTGCCCTCCACAAAGCGATTACCTGCGAATCTCTGTTACTGCTTCCCAGCTCCCTGCTGGGTTTCAGCGTTTTCCAACATCTCCTTCTAGCTACATACTTCCCAGTTCTCCTGTCTCCAGTACATGCAGACTGTTTGTCTTTCCTCGTGTTCAGAGCAGTCACCTTGTTCCTTAAACTCCCTTCCTTGCTTCACAATTTGAACATAACTCTGCAGAAATTTCACAAGAGACCCAGGAAGCTGAGGAGAGTGCTGCCTTGGGCCAGCCTCTGTCCTCAGCACACACTGCTCCAAACGTCAACGTGACAGGCTCGAGGAAAGTCTCTAATAATTGATCAAGCATGATATGAGCCCGCCACGGCTTTCCTGTCGCCTGGGTTGGATCCACAGCGCCGCGACAGGTGTGTTTTGGGAGCTGTCAAGCAAGAGGACAGAGCCACATCGCATCTTCCTCTCCCAGTTATTCATGAGAGAGGAAGCCAAATCCTGCCTGTTCTGATTTTCTTGTGTCCCAGGAGTTTCAGTCTCTCGCCACACCCTGGCAAAGGCAGGGATGCGCCTGCCCACCCTGTGGTACCTGAGGGGATGACAAATGTGTAGCCCTGCTTGAGCTCGATGCGCTGGCACTCTGACACTCTATCCCCAAGAAAAATGTCTCCCTGCTTTCCTGAGAGAAGCCAGTTTTCATAGAGCTCCAGGTTCTGGGGTGTAGGAGGGATCAGCCAGAAGATCTGCATAAATAAAGACAAGACACATATGTCAGTCATTCTGTAATTAACAGCTACTGATACCCCCCACTTGGTGCATCTCCTTTGCGAGGAAAGGTGGGTGAAAAGCCCAGATTCTTCAGGTGGGGCAGAGTTATACAGGGTTCAGAGAATGCAGCAAAGACAAGGGAAAAAAGATGGGATGGAATAATTGCCCAGGACTCATCCTAAAGAAGTGACGAGAGTTTTTTCCCCAGAGATCTGCCTTTACTGACGGGAGGGAGCCCATCCAGCCGCCTCTAGTCAGACAGATCCTCTGCAGCAGTTACAAGCGAAAGGGCTCCCTGTCTCTCAGGGGATGTCCAGCCACCATCTCGGGAGACGTCCAAGCCTTTTTTACCCCCTGGCTCCCTAATGAATTCAGCCCTAGGTGGCTGATGCTATTTATCAGAAGCAGTGAGATCTCTTCTAACTGTTGATAAGTTAGGAGCTAGGCACATTTCACTGGCTGTCTTCAGTAAATTCTGCACTACAGGATATTTGCCTCCACATTAGCTTTTCCTAGAAGTCCTAAGCTGAGCTACCACCAGATTTTCCTGCCCCAACTGCATCAGTTCAAATGTACTGAGTCTGTCTGCGTTGCCACCCTCCCTGGACAGCAGTGCAAAGTTTCCAAGTCCTGTAACAACAGGGACACCCACTCAATGGCAGTCAGAGGGGAGGTCTGCCCTGCAAAGGACTTCATATTGACTAAGTGTCACGCTCTGAACATCACCGTGCTCTCTGGAGCACTGGAAGTGCTAGCTAGGCTGTCTGACTTAATTGTTCGAGTACTAGCTAGCCCCTCCAGTGATACAGCACCCAAAAAATATTACAAATCCATTTTATGAAGGTTAAAAGAACAAATACAACATCCCCACCTATAAGGAGAGCTTAAGGTGCAGCTCACCCTGCCTCAGAGCAATTGGGAGGACTGGCACCTTCCCACATCCCCTTCCAGATGGTTTTCTTCCAACTCAGGCCCCAGTGCAACACTCAGCTGGGTGAGGGATGCCTGGCACAGGGAAATCCCTGCACGATTATAACTTAGTGCAATTATAACATTGCACTCAGATGAAGTTTGTAACCAGACAAACTCAAACTTGATGGAGATTGGGGTTCAGTTTTCATATCTGGGGCTGAGCTCTGCTACAGGGAATGACTCCAGACAAGCAGCTCAAACCTGACACCATTTCAGAGCTACTTCTCACCAGAAACCATTCAAGAAGTTCTGTAGTGAAGACCCATTACTAACCTTCAGTTCAAAGGCTTCTGATCTGAAATCACTTGATGTTTTAAGGTAACCCCTCACACATCTGGTGGCTGTTTAAAACCCCTGGCCAGCTGAGCTTTACCAGAGGCTCCCATTCATCTTTAATTACCTTTCTTCCATTTGCTGCTGCTCGTTCCACACCAGGAGATGATCAACCACATAGCCACATGATCTCTCAGAAGCCTAAGGCACTGTCTGAGTTGGGTTATTCTACTCTATGTCATTTAGCCCTTTATAAGCTTCTCTCAGCATCATCTGCACACCATGGGTTTTAGCCTGTGCCTG
The DNA here is from genome assembly GCF_000699245.1 of Pterocles gutturalis. Classification (NCBI taxonomy): domain Eukaryota; kingdom Metazoa; phylum Chordata; class Aves; order Pterocliformes; family Pteroclidae; genus Pterocles; species Pterocles gutturalis. Next base: position 17,596 of record NW_010139970.1, on the reverse strand, counting down.
GTGAACCTCTGAGGGCCTGAACTACCTCCAAGAACCACAGATAAACAAGTTCAGGGTGGAAAGGCTTCAGTTTGCTGTCTGGGACCTGCATCTTCAAGGATTGACAAGAAAAGAGACTAAAAGCCACCCTCCTAAAGCACCCTCTAACTTTCCTCCTACCTTTCCTCCTCGGTGGATGTGGTACCACACAGAAGTACCACCGAAGTCCACGTGGAAATCTGTGTAGCAGCCCTTGACGCTCATCAGACAGTATCTGGCAGAAAACAAGATGACGATAAGGTGAAAATGAGCAGTGATCTGATTTTAGAGCAGATAGAATGTATTCAAAGGGAATGGGCTGCCCAAACCCAGGCCAATGGCTCCGAGCAGTGCCAGAAGCCAATTACCGCAGCACTAAGCACTTCAGCTGCAGGCAGGTGGTGGTTTGCAGGAGCTCACTTTGCATTTCTATCACATACCCACAGAAAAATCTAATCCAGGCAAGAGGAGAGCTTTTGCCCTCACATACCCAGCAGCTCTAGAAACCCCCATGTCACAGGCCTGGTCTCCAGGTCCCACCCTTCCACGCAGCGCTCGGCAGGGGCTTAAATCACTAACTGCAGTGTCCTGACAAGTGCCACCGGCTGAAATCAGCAGGGAGACTGTTCCTCCCACTTCCCCTTGGGACAAACTGCTTCTCCCGTGGGCAGTTTTCTTGCAAAGAGATGCTTTGCTGCCTGGCAGCACTAGAACAGCTCAGGAAGTCACTTACTTCTGCACCTTTGGATACTGCATCTCCAGGATAGCGTTCGTTGACTCTGTCTGACTCTCCTTCAGGTGTCTGGGCCACATGTTATCAACCCAGTCGATCAAATCCACCTACGGCAGAAAGGTGTGAGATGTGAGTAGAGGTGAAAGGGGCACAGGGACCCCTTTTGCTATTCCCAGGCTGCCCTGGAAGCTCAAACACCTCTTGCCTGCCTGGTTAGCTCACAGCTCACAGGCGGCTGGGCACCAGTGAGCTGCAGGATTGCACCAGGCCACCAAAGCCACTGTGGTGCTGTGCACAGACTGCCAGCCAGCCCAGCTCGGAGCACACCCACAACAAACAACAGGAGCAAGGGAGGGAAGGAAACCCTGGCGTGACCTGAATGACCATGATACTCCCCTTTTTTGGCCCCCACACACCCAGCAACCCTCCTGATGCCACTGGTGCAATCCCACACATGAAGCACTCAGGACCAGCTGTTCTGATGCCCATTGCTGTGCAGTGAGCCTCCGGATTCACACGGGCAGCAAACACCAGAGCAAGATCCCACGCATAGTACCGGGACACTGGTCTTCTACTTAGGGGCTAGGCAGAAACTACCACACACCAGCCTTACACAAAAAACACCCTGGGCAGCATCTGCCAGGGTGGGATTCACGTCTCTAGGACAGCCAGAGATGGCCAGGCTCCCTCTACAGTTAACCGAGAGAAGTGAATGGCCCTACAGAGCTGCCCCTTCCTCTCCACCGACTGCAGAGGGAGTTCAGGATGTCCCTGACACCTTCCACACTTCAGTAAGGGCAGCTGTTTTCCCCCTGCCAAACAGCTCCCAGCTCCCCTCCAGCACACCCCCAGGCCTGGTCTCCTCTGCTCTCACGGATTTCATCGCTTTCCATCAGGAACACCCCCTGCCATGCTGCACAACCCTCGGGGCTCCCAGCTGAACACAGGTGTGCTGTCAAAACGCAACAAGCATTGCCAAGCTCTGCTGTGCAGGTTAGGCCCTACTGCAGTTTTACAGCTGGCCGTGCATTACAGCGAGCTTCCCCTGCCCTGCACCTCTCTTTGGTCACAACAGAACCGATTGCTGCTGCAGGAGAGGGCTCTGAACCGAGCATCACAGCACTGAGAGGGGAGGGAGGCCCAAAACAGAATGACAGCCAAGGTCCTGGCAGACAGTGAAATCAGCTCACTGGGAGGGGCTGGAAGCCAGTGTCCCCATCCTGTCCCCAGGGTTCACTGTGGCCAAGCACAAATGTGACCTCTATTCAAACTCGGGTACCTGTTCTTGCTCACCAGCCAGCAGAAGCAGGTTACTTCACTCTAATTATTCCTCAGCCAATCACTTCCATTTCTTTAATTGCTGACAGCTAGTGAATAGGTCAGCAGAATGACACAACAGGGACTTGACCGTGGTCACTCTAGCTGCGGGACGCACAGGCTGGGCGGCTTCAGCCTGCCTGGGAGATCAGCTGTGGCAGACGAGCTCCAAGTCACACACACGATCAGCTCCAGCAGCTCCCCGAGCCCTGCAGTGACATCCCTGGCCGAGCCCACGCGTGTTACGAGTGGCCCCTCTCCTCCCACACCCAAGTGCCAGGCTGCACCTTGCCTACAGAGAACCACAAGCACAAGGGAAAGGACGTTCCCGCAGAAGGAAGAGCCACGCTCACCGTAGCAGGTCTCTGCACCAGGTTCTCCAGTTTGGTGTGGCTGAACTCCAGGCTGATGACGTTGTAAAGTTTCTCCCGCTCGTCCTCCGGTGTTTCGTAGTAGCGTGCCCACTGTGCCATGGACATCTCGATATCCCTCTGCGTGTTCACATCCATGACATCCACCATCCGTCGGCTCCCTGCCAGAACACACAGATGTCACTGCAATTGTCCCTGTGCACAATGGACCACCCAGAAGCGACACTCCAGGAGACACGAGATCCTTCCTCAAAGAACCCACCCATGCAAGTGTGATGTACATCCCATAACTTCATCTTCTTCCATACCCACATCGAAACAGAAGCTGCTTTGGGTCAAACTAGACTCAAGCAGGTGACAGTTGTGATCCACTGGCCAAGGATGGCTCAGGTTCAGGTTCACCCAGCTGCACAACAGGGAAGCCACAAAGCCGGACCTCTAGCTTTGATAAACCCAGTGACCCTCCTCATTCCTCCCCATCCGCCCAGGGCGCCGCAGGGAGGGGCACACTGTGGTCCCCAAACACTTACCGACACACAGCCGCACATCATTCACGCTGAAGTCTGGATCTGGCATCCTGCAGGACAAACACCTTGCTGAAAAAATCATCAAGTACTTCTGGTTGCAGACCCTTCCCACCTGGAACCCCAGTACCGGCACCCTGGAGATATTCCTGTGCTGCTGTTTGTCTCTTGGATGGGGGGTGAGGACCACGCAACTGGATCTCTGGGGGCACAGGGCTGGGCTGAAACACTGGGCACAACTTTTGGCTAGGAAGGCAGATTTGGGAATAGGATGTACCATCTCCGGAGCACGAGCTGTTGTACAGTGGCTTTTGACAAACGAGTAAGCCGGCCTTGAGCTAAGCAATCCTAGCTCTCATTTTAAAGACTGCTTGGATGAATTATCCCGGTTTAAAGGACACAGCCAGACCGGTACAAGCAGTATATTTCACTGACACAGCACAGCTACTCTGTTTGTACTGGCATGCTGATCTGGACAAACACTGCTGTCACAGGCAGAACGGGCGGGCAGCCATTCAAGCAGCTCTTGACCCAGAGAAATAGCCAAAAGCTCAGGACAAATCCAGTTTCGCCCACACTGTAATCCTCGGTATTAAATCTGTGCCCTCCCAAGTCACTCAGCAGTTAAAACTCCGCCTGGCACCATTTCCGATCTAATTCACCGCAGAGCAGCACATCAGGCACTGGATGAGGTGCTGCCCATCCGTTCACAGCCAGCTGAGGAAGTCAAGAGGAGCGTTGCTGATACTGGCTCTGACTACATTTGCTAGGGCTAATTTATTCCTCTAACTTTCATATTAATCAAAACCAAAAAACACTGACCCAGCAGAAACTCTGGATCAGATCAGGGTTTTTTTTTTACTTTTATAAAAGACAGCTGTAATGTTTTGATGTAGTATTACCTAAAACTCCATCTACCACCCCACAGCATATTCATATGAACATCAGAAACCAGCACAAAGCCTTGTATCAGGCAAAGCTGTAAACCTGAACTGACTTACTCTAGCAAGAGAGAGACACGGCAGTTTAGAAGTAACTGTATCGGGCAAATCAGGTCAGAATTCTGGAAAATGCCAGAAATACTACAAATTGCTTGACTCTCTGGCAATAGTTGCCTATATTACTAGGAAAGAAACCCAGCCAGATGTTGCATCAGAGCAGCAGCAGGACTTTCCAGACATTTGGTTGAATTGTGATAACCTCCAGCCAATTCAGCCCTCTCATTTTAAGTCCAAACAGACTGGTAAGAACAGGATAACTGAGGTGGACGATACTTCTCTTTGCTCGCTGCACGTAAAGAACAGTGTGGACAGGACACAATCAAACCAACCTGGCAGAGCACGGATCCAGCTCCCAGGATCAGCTCCCACACAACGCAGAGAGAGGCAAGAAATCGGGCCAGAGTCACTCACCACTCTGTGCCACTGCCACTTACTTTATCCCCAAGCCGTCAGAGCTCCTGAAGATGAGAGGGTCCCTCAGGCCGCCCCGCTGGATGTATTCCACTGTGAAATCTGGTGTGGGGAGAAGACAAGAGGGAAGGCGTTAGGGGAGACTCCTTCAGAGGACTACAGACAAACTGAGGTTAGAAAGGATGTCTGGAGGTCTCTAATCCAGCCCTTCAGACTCAGATCAAGTTGTCCTTGTCCAGTTGAGACCCGAGAATCTCCTCATATCTCTGTGGCAAGGCTGGCCAGCGACAGAAAGCCCTGTTTCTCCCTATTTCTACACTTCTCTGGAGATTCTGGAACTGCTCTGCAGCAGTTCTGTGAGCAGCATGGCGTGTGCTGCTGACAAGCTTCAGACATGTCCCCCTCAGGAGGGGGGAGTTTGCTCCAACAGGCTGCACCAGCCAGGGGAACAGCGTGGGTTTTGGTCCTCACTTCCCCAAGAAGCTCACAGAAAAGCCTTGAAGAAATGCTCCTCCTTCACGGTAAATCCTTATGAGGCTTGCACTAGCTGTGTGATGAAAAGGCATCCCACTGAGCTGCACACGTGGTGAAAGAAAGGGGAGAGATCCCACACTGTCTCTGAACTAAGCGTCTAGTGAACATGTGGCTGCAATTACAGGTGCTGACCCAGGCGAACTCTCTCGTTCCTGGCTGCCATGCGGCCCAGCCAGCCTCCAGAGCTGCACAGCGGCTCGTCGCTCTCCAGACCGAGCGGCTTCCACGCCATTTCCCATACATGCTCTCTGTTACTGGCTCCCCCGGCCCAAGGGTCAGCAGGCTTGAGCCAAGCCTCCACCAAGATGCCTCATATTGCCTTCAAACTGCTTGGGGACTGCCACAGGACTTGCAGGGGGGTAGAAATGTCCCCTGCCTGCTCTGCTCCCCTTGGGTTGTACAAGTAAAGCAGGTTACAGCAGAGGAAAGCGCAGAACTGTTGTGAACAGCAGTTTTTCCAACTTTCCAGAAGGATGGAAAGTAAAAGGCAGCAAACCACGGGGCAGTGGGAAAGGATTTCATTAACACCACCGCTGCCTTGTAACCGCCCTTCAAATTGGCAGTCGGGGAGGCTCTGGGTGCAGTCAGATGTGCAAGAGCACATCCAACTCTGATCACTGTTAGCTTTCCACGCATGGGAAAAACTCATCTCACACACCGTGCTTCACCGGAGAAGCAGCCGACCACGGCAGCTGACAGCAGCAGCACCCGCTGCAGCACAGCAGCCCCAACACAAACCTTTGCCTTCCATGAAGACCACGAAGGTGGAGTTAAACTTGTTGGTGGACAGCTTTTCCTCCAGGTCAAATGTCCTCTTCCCTTCAATTTCATCATCAGAGATGCCATCGTCCTCGTAACGCCGCCTCATTGTGCCACGCTGAGGAGAGAACAGAGCTGGAAGGTGAGAGTTACGGACCACGAGGAGCCACCAGCTCCCTTCCCAGAGCCTCACCTCATCCCAGCACACCTCAGCCAGGGCCCCGGGGAGCCCTTGCCCTGCTGCTGGCGGTCCCTGAGAAGCCTACGGGCTTGTGCTCCTGGAGATGAGACTCTATATTACCGAGTTACATTATCCACTAGGTCTCTTGCTTAAAAAGCACCACTGGTATCGGTTTTCAGACGTGCCAGAGGAGATCTACTTAGGCAACATCTGTCCTGGATCCAAAACACACCATGGAAACATCAGGTTTGCTCCTCCTTCTCCAACCAGATTTGTGCAAGTTGGGCTGCATAGGAGACAGATAATTCACTGCTAACGAGTGCTAACACAAACACGTAGGAGGGGAGATAGTTCAGGATAACCGGAGCCCAGGAAAAAGAATCGGTTTCCCATTTCTACAGATGCATTGGTATTTTGCTGCGCTGGAGGTGAAGGCACTTGTGGATTTAAACCCCTGACAGAATGTGAAGTGATAAAGGAAAGGTTTTATGCTGAAGACAATGCTCAAGTTTTCATCCTTGGCTATGCTTGTATGCAAAAGTTGATTTATTTTCCCTCGTTTGTGTGTGGGAGAGTAGCGGGGGGGGAAGTAACCCCTTTCTTAGAGGAACTCACAAGTACATCTGTACTGGGATTCCTGACAGACATCCTTTTCGAGCAGTGCTGGATCTGGAAGAAATTACTGTCCCCAGCTGTTAGCCACCCCTCCTGAGACTGGCCACGCTCTGGGAATGCTCCCTAAATCCCCCCAGATAAAAGTCAACCTGCTCCGAATTAGCCAAGCTGACTTCCCCAATTAGGGATGCTCCCATGACAAAGCATTTACACCAATAGTGCCAGCACACAGTCAGGGGCGGGATGGGACAGGAGGTGACACTGCAGCTCCTGTCACATCTGGGCCTGGAGCCTGGCACCTGCCTGCAGCAGGGAGGCACAGCGGCATCTCAGGGTCACATCCCAGCACCACCAGGATATCTGCCACTGAGTTACAGCCTGGTCTCAACCATCCACCAGCCTGATCCTGACACTGCTTCACTCCTCCCTCTCTTCTTTTTGGCCTTGTCTACTTAAAGAGTGCTGCTGAGAGAGAAAGGACTCCCTCACACAGAGGCACTGCTGCAAAGATGCTTTTTAAACTGATTAGTTCAACCAGGTCTCAAAAAGGGACATTTCTCCCCCCTGTCACATGTAAGTTGACTCTCACTTTCAGGAAGGCTGGTCAACTCACAAACAGCTTCCCTGCCATCAGGGCAGAGCAGCTTACCTCTCCCAGCTCTTAACACCTCATTAACCTCACTTGGTTTTCCAAAATCCTCCCCAGAAACCTGAACACAATGGGGGCACAAACATCTGCCCTGCAAGGCAGGAACACCACGCTGCTCCTGGACCGGGCACCCCAGGAACAGCCCCAAAACCAGTGTGCTCCAGGGGCCTGTCTGAACCAAACAATCGGGAAAAGGGCTGCACCTTTCAGCCCTTTGTCTTCGGACACCCACTGAACAGGGGTAACAAGCAGGAGCACCTCCTTCTGCTTTTTTTTAGCAATACAAAGACAAAACTAGTTTTACTTACAGGTTGTTACAGCCACACTTGTATAAACACGCAATGATGCATTAAAAAAAAAGACAAACGGAGCTGCCATCAGCAGAGGTCCTGTGATACATTCCTGGGGATCACCAAATTTCACACGGGTAGGACGGGACTGCGCACACCAACGCACTGGCCGGGAACATCCCACTGCTCCCAGCACAAATCCAGGGGCTGAAACTCACAAACCCGGAGTCAAATCTGCCTTTAAACCAACACCGGTTCTTTTGGGTAGATGCATCAGAGCTTGAAGCTGGAGACGCAGAGGTATTACTGGGAGAAGAGCTCCTGGCTGTGTTCTGTCCGAGGGTGAGCTCACCCTATAAAGCACTTTTTCCTTAAAAATCACAGAATCACTCACACACTGCGTGGTGCTCAGTTTTAAACTGAGGGGACAGCGCAGAGGAGGGGGGGCCTGCCCCGTACAGGATTTAGGGACACAGCCGCACAAGACAGCCTCATCGTCCTCAGCATTTGCTGAAAAGCCCCCGTGTTTCAGGAACTTCAAGCGCAGCCCCCCCAAGCAGGCACACATCCTGGCAGGCCGGTCCCAGCCCTGGCTCCGCAGGCTTCTAGGAGCATCGCTGTGCTTCTGCCGAAACCCAACAGCTAACCAGGGCTGGGCACGGCTCCCCATCCACAACCCTTTCCCCATCACAAAGCCTCATGTCTCACCTCCATGCTGGTGGTCCGAAACAATCCAAAAACATCGCTGGGAAGGATGGAGCCGGATTGCCACGGCCACACTGCAAGATGCCCATGGTGAGACAGGATGGAACTGCTGGTAGCCAAGGACCTTGTTTGGGTGCCCTGGGCTCTCAGCATGGGCAGATGGAGCCCTGCTGGCCCCACCTCTGGGGGGGAGGAAGCCCCACAACCAGCTCCCATAGGTCTCAGCTCCTGTTAACCCACCAGGGACCTTGCTGAGCTCCCACAGCACGCACAAACAGCAGCGACACATTCATCTCCAGGTGCCAGAGCACCCACTCTTCTCCCCATCACCAACTGGTTCATTAGAGGATGTGCATAACGAAGCAAAGGATGCCGCACCATGTAGTCCATGGGTCTCACCTGCTTTGGGATCAGGTGGGTGGCGGCACACTGCAGGATCAGGCTGGGGTCCACGTTTTGACCGGCTCCCTTACCCCAGACGCTCATTGGTAGCTGGCAGGTTTTGGAAAAGCAGCTCTTGCCTTTGCTGGGTACAAACCCCCACGAGATGAAAAAGGTTTGGCATGCTAAATGCTGGCAAGAAGGGGCTATATCCAAACTAGTCCACCTTGCAGAGACCCTGGTGTCTGGCGGTCATGCTCAGATCTCCTTTATCCTGGCAGGACATCAGGTGGCATTAGCTGGCTTGCTCCCAGGCACTCTTCCACAGCTACGACCAGGACAGGGAAGTCAGGCTGACACACAGGTTTACATGGTTTAAGAATAACTACGGCATGGCTGAAGAAGCATCCTTGGGAGCCTCCCCCCAGACCACAACCGCTGCCGCCACACAACTAAGCACCAACCCAGCGCAAGCCCAGTCTGACAGCTCCCTTCAGGATTTCCCTCTGGAGCGGCCCCAGTCACTGCCCTGCTAGACTGCGTGCCACACCAGCCATTGTCTGTCCCTCTGCAAGTGGCACCAAGCCAGCACAGGCTCTGGATTGTGTGGGCCAGCTAATTTAACAGAAATGTCACCGCACGGCCAAGCCTGAGACAGATGTCAGTGGTGCCATAGGTGGATGCTGCACTCGTGCTGGGGGTACAGTCCCAGCAAGAACCAGTCCCAGCAGATCTGAACAACCCAGGCTGAGCTATGGGTGAACTGCCAGGGAACAGAGAAGTTCCTGCTCCCTCTCCATCCACCCTGTGCCCATCACTGCTGCTGCCTGCACGGTGCTAGCTCCAGCGCTGTCACTCCAATTCGGCATTCGGGCCACACGACCGCTTTGTGTTGGTTAAAGCCGAGCACAAATGTCAGCTTTGAGGACAGATCCCACTCCCAACCTACATGAAGGTGCAGCAAGTGATCTGGTCACTCACTAACCAACTTGGAGGCTTTATGAGCAAAGAAACACACCGTGTTTCAGAGGATGCCACTCCCCCAGCCCAACCTGCCGTGGACTCGCATCACACAGAACAGCAGCAACACAAACTTCACCCCAGTTAGATCCTCCCATGGGTCTGCACTGTGGGATCAGGGAACTGTTCTGACTCTTTTCCCCGATCTCATTCACAGCCCAGCCTCCGAGGCAAAGGGAATGCAGCCACACCACAAAGGTGCCAACACACCTTAAACTCAGATCCCTTTGCAATGAGGAAACAGGGATGCAGAACATGGAAGGAAGGGGATTGTCTCCTCTAGCCAAGCAAATTCCAAAGTCTCTGCTCTTGTCATCAGCAAAGCATCAGCCACAAAACCTCCTCTGCACTCCCAGCCAGATCAGCTCTGCTTGTTCCTGTGGGCAGGGAAGAGTCTAGCCTCCTAATTTGTCCAGTATGGAGAAGAATAGGATCCCAGTCGTGGCTGAGGACCCAAAAGCGCTGCCACAATACAAATAGCTCCCATCAGTTATACAACGCCTCTCCGTGTAGTCAGCCGGGGCCACAGCACTTTCATGTCATTGTTGTCTTGGGAGGGTGGGGAAAAAACAACATTTCAGTGCCCGCAGAGCAGACAGCGGGGAGGAAAGACTTCTGCACTTCCAAAGTGTGCGTTCTGGGAGAGACAGCATCTGCTGGGACTCGGGGCAAATCTCTGCAGCAGAGTTCTTCCCTCCTGGAGTCAGCAGCTTCCTCCTTCCCCAGCTCTCAAAACTGGGTCTCCATGGTCTCCATACTGGGGTGGATGTGGTCAGCACACAAGCCAAGGGCTTGTGCAGGGACACTCCAAGACCCCCTCCTTCTCTGATGTGCTTTGATCCTCACCTGCCATGCGGGGAATCGCTACCTGGTTAAATATCTGGCTACAGGTGACACCTGCAAAGGGCAAGAGACACGCAAAGCCATGATACACTAAAGCCAATCTCACCTTTCCGCCAGCCCGCGCTTTGTGAGAGCTGCGCAAATCCTTCCTACAGCACAAAATTTGATCTCTTTCTGGGAGGAGACAGCTACTTTTGTCCCATAGCCCATGCCAGGGTCCTGGCTGAGAACCCCTGCCCAGACGATTGCTACAGCCCTCCTGACCCTTCCTCCTGCGTCCCGGAGCAGCCCATCCAGGCAGGGTCGCCGGAGCACCCCAGCAAGGCACAGCCCTGGGCTATTCGATTCAGACGGCTTCTTCCTGGGATTGGCTCAGCTACTGTGAGCTTTTCCATTGTCAACTGTCAGTTCAGCCAGGGACGTGCGACTCTGAAAAGGAGATCAGCAGATGTCCCCAGATCTGCCAGCCATGAGAATGTCCCAGCTGAAGCTCAGCCCCCGCAAAGCAAGGGATAGGAACCAGGTACGTTACATATATATATCTCTCTCTCAGACAACCGCAGCGCTCAGCATTAAGCAGTGATATTTAACCATTGCCTTTTTTTTTTTTTCCAGCTTTGTGATATGTTAGGATCCGGGCATTTTTCATCCTGATGAGAGTTTTACTAAGGAACAACTGACAAGCAGCCCAAAGCCTTTCTCTCTGTGTCAGGCAGGGTCAAGATAAAGGCAGTTTATTCATCCTCCAGCACCACGCAGCCAGCAATTCTCATCTCAGATAGCTGTCCTTCACTGGTTCTTTCTGGCCCTCTTGGGTACCATTCACTTAATGTAGGAAATGGGAAGCACGAATATTAATCCTGCTGACAGCTCCAGCGCTGTCCTTTCTAATTCTGGTCCTTTCACCTGCAGTCTCCTGCTCCCAGGGATGCCAGGGAGGTGCCTCACACAGCTCCACGGTGGTACTCTTCAAAACCCTTCCTTGGACACCTCTCTCCACCAGCAAGTGCTGCCTTGATGGAGCACAGCTCTAATGGCAAAGGAACCGACCGTCTGCTGAGGAGAACCAGAAGACTACTTTCCCGTGGGTTGTCCTTTTTTTTTTTTTTGAGAGAAGAACTAGTACAAGGTCACATTTGAAAAAAAGAACAAGCCGTCCTTTCGCTGAAACAGCCTCACATATTTACAGAATGAAGCCACCAAAACAACACAGTATTTTAGTCACTTCCTGTCCTGTCTGCTGCCATTCCCTCCCTGATCTCCCAACATCTCCATCTCCCAGTCCCTGGAAGGCTCCTCCTGTTGTGCCACAGCTCCTTCCACTTCAGGAGACCAGAACATCCCTCAATTTTCCTCTCCCTGTGCCTCCTCCCCATTGCTGTGTTTCCAGAGCAGCCTGCCTGGTCTGAAGCCTCCCACAACCCTCCCTGATTCCTTTAAAGACGTTGACGTGAAGAGTGCAGCCAAGTTTCACTCCTGTTGCTGAACTCCCTCCTTCCACACTCCCCTCGCTGCAGGTATTGTAACTCCTACCTGGCTCCCAGCGTACGTACGCAGCAGCGTGCCGTTCCAGTGGAGCTCTCATTCACCACCAAGCTTCCTCACCGCGTGCCTCCTAGCCACCCATCCCTTTGCAGGTTTGCTGAAATGCATCCAAATTGGTGACAAACCAACAAGTTCAACTTTCCTCACTTCATGAATTTAACTTCTCACATCTTGTACAGCAAACAACTACGGCTCTTGTCTAGCCGAGTCCAGACCCTCAACATCCACACAAACTCGTTGACGGGTGTTTTATTCTTGAGTGAGTACCTGTGGCAAACAGCCATGTCCAGAATTCAGTCTCCAAGAGTGCCGAGATCCACCAGCAATTAACAGTCATCCTCCAAAAGTCATCACACGAGATCCGTTATATCAGTGGAAGAGGGTCCTGTTTCCCTGAGAAGGCACAAGGATCCTGGCAGGAGGACGGCCAAGCACGGAAGCAGCAAGGCCACCGCCGGACAGACCCAGGGCAGAGGCAGTGCCAGAACTGACACTCCCTTGCAAGTATTTCCAGATACAGCGTGAAGAACCACGGCGAAAAGATCAGCAAACCCAATCAGCAGTCTGGCAGGTTACGGCTTATCTTAAGCACAAGAGTTTTTCCTTTCTATATTCCTGTTCCCTGAGCTTGCACCTCTCACCCCAGCTCCTGGTCCAGGCTCCAAGTTCTGGTCCGTACCAGCACATCACTTGTGTTTCTCCCTGTCAGCAGAGAGGCAGCAGGTTTCTGTCCTCTGCGCCTCCCCACCTTCCATCACTTCAGCTTCTCAGCTCCTCTTCCTCCCAAGCACAGGAAGCAATAACTAAACCAGAACACCTCCTCTCACCCTTGGAGTACAAAGGATCCTACCGAGGTGGCCCCGTGTCATCCTGTTAATGTTTTGGCTCTGCAGAGCCATCTGCTTTGCCAAATGACTGCCAGTGCCCCAGAGACGATCAATAGAGTGGTCCTGGGCTCCCACTAGAAGGACGCACAGCAGTAGGACCTGAAGAGAAGGTCACAACCCCCAAGCAGGAGATCCAGAACAACCTGTCAGTGGCCATGGATGTCCCAGCGCAAGCCTGGATGCCAGCCCGACACCAGGACAAGCCAGCAGGTGGATAATTTTAGCAGCTCCATGTGCCCCACCCACCAGTGATGCCTATCTGGACAAGATGGCCATACAAAAGTGACTCTTGTCACCTGATTTCACAAGAGGAACCCAAGAACTAACCCAGCAGGCTTCACCCAGGTTAAATTTCTCCTCATCATCTCCTGTCTCTCCCAAGACCCGCCGAGCAGAGCTGGTGTATCCCAGGTTGCACATTCCTGGCCAAAGACAGGCTCAAAGCACCAGGCTGAGGAGTGAGCAGGAATCTACGCAGAACTGGAGCCCTTCCAGGCTTCACAGCTCCAGGAGGGATTCCTATCACGAGCAGGGCTGGCAGCATTTCAGAACGAGCAGGGAGAATGCTTCGGTTTGCACTTTTGGGTTACGGAATTGGATGTATGCAAGGAATAACTGGGGAATTGGAGCAAGGCTGAGGGAGGCAGGTGGGAGACAGCACCAAGGGTCAAAGAGAACCCCAGCAGCTGCCACTGAACCACGCACTGAGCAGCCACAGCAGCAAAACCTCGAGAGAGGGGAACATGCTACATCAGACCACAGATGGGCAAGTCTGGCAGCAGTCCCAATAAAGAAACGCTGCTCCTAGGAAAGGATACGGCTCCTCACTCCAGTCACCTCCAGCGTATTTCACACACAGCCACTGTCCCAACTAGCTTTTACGGCACTTCTACCTCTCAAACCATCCATACCCACCACCAGCCGCAGCACCCTGCTACCAGACAAACCCTGCCTGGATTCTCTGAGAGCTTGGGGAAGCTCAGGAAGGACCATCACATCCTCCACCACGCCACCTTTCAGGACTGAACGCTGATCCTCTGAGCCACACAGACATGTTAAAAACCACTCTGATGTTCAGCCTTGTTATTTCTCAAGCAGACTGAGCAAACCCCTTTAATTACCTCCCACCCCTTCCAAACCAGAAGAAATCCAAGGAAAAATCCTGCTGCGTAGAGCCCTTTCCCTGCCAGGGAGCCCCCAGCACATCTCCTGTGCAGGCAGGTAGATGAGCGTTACCAGCTCTGTTATTCCTTTTCCTCTGTATAGGAAGGCAATGGAGCACCCCAGAACAGAACAAAGTAGCTCAAACCTCTGCAAAAAGGCAAGCTTGAAAATTATAAGCACTTAACCCCTTTTCCCACTTGGGAAAGAGCAGACTGTTTACCTCCAGGCTGCTGAGCCCACACAGACCGTGGGGCAGAGCCCCAGCAGAGCCGGCACAAGGGACGGACGGAGGCACGTGCGTTCAGGGACAGCGGTGCAGCTGATGTAGCATCACAGCACCATGCAACGTCACTCCTTGCTGGGACAGGCAGAGCACCTCTCTGTCCACAACACCGTGGGACTTCAGAGGAGCAGCTCGGATTGTTCAGTGGGAAAGAGCTCACCCTCCAAATGTCCCAGTGTCCCGACCCAGCTCTGCAGGGACCCGTTGCCAGTTCTGTCCCATCACACAAACCGAACAAGGCTGACCGCAGGAGAACTTGGACAGCAAAAGCACAGGAAACTTTGGGGTTTGTACTGCAATTCTGGCCAAGCTGACACTGCCCTTTAAAGGGAACAGCAAGGGGCTGCCTGAATTGCAGGCGAGAGGCTCTAGGATGCCTAAAAGGAAGGAAAACAACGCAGAGCCATTGGGAAGAACACAAACAGCGCGTGAAACCATCTCCTAGGAAGGAAATTTCCTCCTTACTTTTTGCTGTTACACCATCACAGCACACACTGCCTCTGCCTTTGCTCCACAAGCCCAGTACTTGCCCCCTCCCGACTCCAAATGGGGCAAAGGGGCTCAGGAATTCAGCGACAGACGGAAATATTTATGCACAGCAAATCAGAGACACCGAGGCAGTCTGACCCGAAAGGAGTACACATTGCCAGCCCTTTCCTTTCCACTTCCAGCTGCCCCAGCTCCGTCCCAAGATTACAGCTCCTGAGAGCCAGGGGTACATGGGACAGCAACGGTGAGCAGCACTCTCTTCGACTGAACAGCACAGGCCTGCCCCTTTTTTTTTTTTAATACAGGCTTTGGTGCTCTTACACCTTCCAATTATTCCTCCAGCATTTGCTTCGCTGTCTCTCCAAGTCCTGCAGCACCACCTCTTCTCACTCTGCAGACTTCCACCTCTGCCCCATGCAAAGCGAAGGCAAAGTGAGGGGCAACATCACAAAAGACCATCCCCTCTGCATATCTCGCTCGTAGCGAGAACGTCTCTCGATGGTTGGGATCTGCTTCTCCAGATAACAGTTCTATCAAGCAATGTCCCGATCCTTCCCCTGGCGCCTTTTATCAAGCCACCTCTTCTTGTAAACTCTCCCAGGACTGGCTAAGACATGACAGCATCCAGTTCCCAACCCCGAGGACCAGCCAGCACCAACAAAAACCACAGATGATGATCACCCCCCAGAGCCTCTTCCTTGACATGAAAGGGTGTGGGGGGTGTGTGTGGGGGGTGACTTTATTAACACTCTTACTGGTGTACAGTGTGGTAGTTAAAACATGCAAGATCCAGGGAAAAACAAAAAGCAGCCAGTGTCTGTAGTGTAAGGAGGAAAGTTTACGGCTCCACTCAACACCTCACCATCAACAGGACCTGTTCCAGTTGACAGCAGTAAAAATTGCCAGTCCCACCCCCCCACCCCGCACTGGCTCACTCACACACACGAGCACATCTCATGTAGCACCAGGACCCACACCTCAGCTCTCCTGGCAGAAGGATGCCACCCACATTTGTACCCTTCCAGGCACCCAAGCGGGGTGGAAGCGCTACAGAGAGCGCACCTCTCGATGGGACTCCTGCACAAGCACAAACCCACCTCATCTCTTCTCACCACCCTGCTCACCCACACAGATCCCAGCCCAGAACTTCCTCTGGTTCCAGTTCCTGGGGCTTCCCCAGGGTCCCTGGCCAGCCAGCTCACGCTGTTTACTGCTGGTACTGTTTCTACAGCAACAGAGATGCACCAGCATGGACACACAGAAACAGAACAGAAAGAAACCCCGCCAAACGGATCCACCTCCTCTACCTCAGCATGGATTCACAGGCTGAACTTTGTCACTGGGTTCACTGGAACCATCTCAAGTGCCAGCAAGCAACGCCTGGGGACAGCTATGCAACTTCCTCTGGTTCCTAGGAGCTGGGAAAAGGGGTAAACAGGGAGGATCAGCAAAGAGAAAACTTCATCACATCCCTTCTGGTCTCTCCAGATGAAGCCATTTCTCCCCAAAATCCAGCCACTGACCTGTAGACCCCTGTCCGGGTGGCTCCTGACACAATTAGCCAACAATAAGAAGTACCGGGGGCACTGGGACTGCTCTCCTAACGTGTCAGTGTCACCTCCAGCTGGGATAACCCTGCAAAAACCTACTCCCCTGCCCCTGCTTATTAACAGGAGACAGATGTAACTTGCAAATATTGTTTGGTAACTCAAAAGTAACTTGAAGTGTTCCTGCACTGCCTGGCCGCTCGCTCAGTTGGTACCGCAGCTTCCAGGACACGCTCAAGACGCAGCCAGGCTTGGGACAGAGAGAAACCAGCCGTACCGCAGCTTCCAGGACACGCTCAAGACTCAGCCAGGCTTGGGACAGAGACAAACCAGCTGAGATATTTACCTCCTGCGTCCCTCTCTGCTGACACAGAACATCATCCAGCTGGTTTCAGGGATGGATTCTCCCAGGAGCCAGCACGCTCCTGCGTCTCAGGATCCAAACGCTCACAGGGATTTCTAAAGCTTCCCAAGGAACGTCTTCAGCTGCCAATAGCTTCCACCAAAGAGCCACCCAGATCAAATCTGAACAGTCCCTAAATTATTTAGAGCTCAATTATTACACCTGGGTCATTTGGAATTACTCATTTGTAGTGCCTTCAGCTTGAGGCAGAGGCATGTGGGAGACATTAATGACCCTACCTGCACGGGTCCTGGCTAGACCAGGAGATCCAGGTGTGTCCAGCAGATGAGCGACGTTTGGCCAGCCAGGGTTTCACACCAGGCTCTCCAGCACACAAACTCCTGGCCCTTTCGGGCAACAGGAGGGAGCATCGTCAGCAGGGTAAGGGATCGTTACCGTCAAATTTCAAATGGGGAGGTGGTGTACAGCCACCCAGATTCTCACCCCAGCGCATGTGGCTCGTCCCACGTTTCAGTACCCATAGGAACTACGCTGCTAGGCTCACCCCAAGCACCCATGTACGAGTCCCAGGACAATGGGACCAGCCCGGGGAAAACCAGTATCCAGCAGGACGTGCCTCTGTCAAGCACACCAAGACCTTAGGATGAGGAGGGATCATCACCTGGTAGTGGGCAGGGTTACAAACAAAGTCAGGCTGAACCTCACGGGAAGGCATTTCTCGTTGCACCCCCCGGCTGGGATACCTCGAGCCATCCAAGACTGAGCAAGTGCTTGACCCTTCGCAGTCTTACCAGACATCAGCAGCCTCCTGCCAGCCACTGCCTGCTCCTCGTTGACCTCCCTCTCACAGCTGCGAGGCCATTTATCCCCTTGGCGGTGTGAGGATGAGGGCTGGAACTTCGTCACGAGTGTCACCAAAATGCTAACACACACGGGCCTTCCTTGCCCCGTGGGCTGTGTCCTGC
>NW_010139969.1:1307-19728 GCF_000699245.1 Pterocles gutturalis | reverse complement strand
TATATATAAAAACCACCTCCCTGCTATATTTACACTCCCTGTGAAGCCCAGCCCTCACTACTCTTCCTGCTTGGCATCTGGAGGAGCAGGTAAGAGCAACATATGCTGGAAAACTACCCAGCTAAAGCCTGAGGCTCAAGTCTGCAAAGGACCAGCCCAGCACATCGCCTTTTGCAGCGTTACTGGCCCATCTAATCAAACAGAGCTGAATTTCACGAGTCTCACTGAATGCAATGGTACAAAACAAAATCCCTTGGTAATACAATGACCAAAGAAGTAAGATTATTGTGCTTTATAAAGGGAACCTCTTTGGAAGCAGCAGGAGGTTTTCTATATCTATATTTAAAAATCTTCCTTGATTGGATCTTTGATATTAACAAAAGGCTCTATTCTATCCTCAGGGTGAGCACGTAGTTTCCCTTAATGCTTAAAGAAGTTACACATGCACATGGGAGAATTTTCACTATAGTCTCTTACAATAGCGTCCTTCAGTTTTCACAGCTCTCTGCCTATGGTCACATTCTGAAGGGAAAAACACCCTACGTGTTCAAAAGTTAAAGGCAGCCAGTGTATCTAAAGGATGGAATTTCACAAAGCATGCTGATAACGCTGATCAGCCCCAGGGTCTGGGTCCAGCCAAATCCTCTCCGCAATAAGTCACCTTCTGTATTTATTCATGACATGGACAGGAAACAGAAGTTTACAACCAGAGTCAGACCTGGATTCCATACACAAGTTGA
This sequence comes from Pterocles gutturalis, assembly GCF_000699245.1. Taxonomy (NCBI): domain Eukaryota; kingdom Metazoa; phylum Chordata; class Aves; order Pterocliformes; family Pteroclidae; genus Pterocles; species Pterocles gutturalis. The sequence goes on along the minus strand of NW_010139969.1, from coordinate 18,988 downwards.
AAACCCAGCTCTTGCACTGAATAAGCACAAGAATTAGATATCACCTGATTTCTACTTATCTTCAAGATTAAAGTGCTACCTGTGTTTAAGGCAGGCTGACTGCACGGCAATTAGTTTCACCTTGCATGAATGCGAGATCCTCCAACACACAAAAAGCTACAATTGCACTACACTGATAAAAAGCAATGAGAGAACATTGGGGAACATTATGTTAAGAGAGGGCATACACTTCCACTTCCATCTTGCTTAAATTTCCAGATCAGTTTTAGTGCAATCATTTGTTTGTGACTCCACTGCTTTCTCCTCATGAAAAAAAAATATCACATTATTCTCGACGAGGATTGCATTTTCCAAATAAAGAGAGTTGTGGCTGAAATGCTGATTACCCAGAAGAAATCCTAACAAAAGCAAATGTCATAAACTATAAACATACACTACACAATATATGCGGTTTCACTGCAAATGCAGCCCTAGCCATGAGAACACAAATCTTTTGAGTCCCATTACATACAGGAAGAAGAAGGATATTTATGAATGGGCAGTAGCTGTTTGTGCTCATTGCCCTGGGAGAAGCATATATATTCATAACAGCTAGTGGAGTTGAATACGTTCCGCATGTTTACTTTGTTTCAGAAGAATACACGAGCTACATCACAGTCCAGGATTTAAGGCTCATCCAAATCAGTGTCAGTTTTCACAGGAAGGAAAGAAAAAGAAAAAATTATCCACAGTCAGCTAATATGTGAATACATTCAAGTACACACTCCATCCTGGAATATACTTTTGACAAGCGTGCGGTGAATCCTTGATTGAGCATGCTGTTCAGTATCACTCTAAAGCTGCTTGAGGGTGTTTCCATTAATACACTCTCAATTAGATTAATACGATATTTATCAGAGACTTAGTTTATTCAGAAATATTTCCTCTTCTGTGAATAAGCACTCAAAAAAAATTGTCTACTTTTTTTTGGCCATTTCTTCCCTCTTCAATTACTAGAAGCTTGAGACTTCGGTATTCACAGAAGAACTACATACTTTCTGCTGCACTGGAGATGAACAAAAATTTAAGAACCCCGACAAAAACAACAATCAAAACCGACAGTTAGACCAATGAGATCTGTGGTCCATCTAACGTAGTTTCTGGCCCATATGTGACTAGTATGACAGAGGAGAAAGGTATATTAAAATGCACAAGTACAGAATAACCTACCCACAGTAAAATTGTTTTTTTCCTATAACTACGCCTTAAAACATTGGGGGAAAAGGGGATGTTTATCCTAACTTCTGCTCATGCACTAATTCTAATCATCCATGTAAATGTCAGTTTTTCTTTCTGAATTCATGCATTTAGACTGTGATATCTATTTTTGACACAAGTTCCTGTAAAACTTACATAATACATATGTAATATATGTATTATATATAACAAAAACAATAAAATGTAATACACATACATTTCAAAAGTGTAAAAAAAAGTTCAAGTTATCTCCATTTATTGCCTTTCAATGTAGTTCTTTGTTCTTGCTGCAAGTTAAAGTGCATGATTTATTTATACACACACACCCCACTGACTGCTCATCCTCTAACCTCACTAAGCTAGTTCTATTCCTTTCAAGTACCTCGTCATAAGGAATTCCTTCTGCTCATTCTGCAGTCCTTCTCTATTTTATTGTATTGTCTTAAAGAGTAATACAGAACAAAATGCAGCATTCCCATTACAAAGCATCATGATGTAAACCAGTTGTAACTACTAACCAGGAATCATCGCTATTCTGGTTTATAAATTTTTTTTTCTTTTTTTCTTTTTTTTTTAAAGAGACAGATAAAAGCCTAACTTGGTAGCTTTTTTTCCTGCAGCAGATGTGGTTAATTTAATACTCAGCAACATGCAATTAGGTCAAATTATGTACTCAGAAGACTTGAGCTTGTCAGCTGCAAAATTTCATCTGCCATTACAGTGCCTATTCCCTAAGCTTTGCTAGATACTCCCTGAAGTTCCTCAACCTTCCTCCAATTCATTTTATATCACCCACAAATTCCACCATCTTTTTACTCATCTTTTGGGATCGCTATACAACAGTAACATTAATAACATTCACCCTATTACTCTTATTCCTACATCTTCCCGTTAACCTATGAAGTCCACACTGACAAATGTCCAAGGGGCTCGGAGCATGACACACCCTAGAAGACAGTACAACCCTGAGTTACACTACACCGCAACTCCTGCAAAAGGAATGGTTCCAGCAAGTCTGCCTCATACTTCTGCATTCAATATTCTTAAACGTTTCTTATAGGATAGCAGCTTGGGACTTCCTGAAAGTCTGGCAAAAAAATTATACCCATTAGTGTCTGCTAACACAAAATAATAGTCTGGTTTAGTTTTAGCTGTACCTGGTCATCATCTTTAGTTGTACCTGTACCTCCTTCCTCGGACCTAGTTGTAGAAACACCCATAACAAGACACAATCTATTACTGTCTATCATCTTGTGTACCTTTCTCTACCTCTTCTTCCTAGGAGAATTCGACTGTGAATGGAGAAAAGGGCCACAGACATCCTGTGATCCAACAAGCCCTTTCAATAGGCAGCAATATAACCAGGCAAAGGAGAGGTTATGCTTTGATGTGAATCATCGAATCCTCACAATATTTCACCAAGCCTGTCTGGCTGCTGCTACCACCACCAACTGATATATTTTCTTTCTTCTCAGTCCTTAGTTGGGCAATTGAAAAGTGGGGCAAGAATCCAGTTTGAAATACTACATACTAGTGAAATTCACTCCTATTTTTGAAAAAGCATTTGTCCCAAAATGCAGCCTTCTAACCTCAAAAGCCTGCAAACAGCAATGCTTCTAAGAGCACGCAAAACCTATATCCATTTAAATGTCAGCTCACAAATGTACCTAAGATGTATAAAGAAAGCACTTCCATTTCTGGGATTTTAGAAAGTTCTTTGGTACACTAGGTTGCAGTCAGCCTTCAGTAAGAAATTGTTCCAATGGGTCAGACACAATTTCACAGCAGCAAGTGCTACATTTAGACTCCATTCTCAACGCTTTTTTTGTCTTTTTTTTTTTTTTTTGAGGGGGGAATTTCTTTTATGGCTTTAAAAATAGTTTGTCCTTGTTTATTTCAGCTATTGTGTCTCCGCCCAAAATCATCAGAATCAACAATTCAGAAATATTCCTATAGGAATCTTTTTTTCCTAAAAGCACAGTATCAGATGGTCATTTCCTATGTGAAGAAACAGCTTTCTAAAGCAAAAACAGCATTGATCTCCATAGCTATAAATACAGCATCTGAATACATCCAAGGAGGCAATACATTTCACCTTCATAGTTCTTATTATCAGCAAAAGCTTTAAAGTACCAGAACAAGAGCAGGTAACAAACCACAAACATTGCTGAAGCTGGGAAGCAAAGCAGTCCAGTAACTTAAGATGCAGACCATGCCATCACAAAGTGCTTAAGAGAAGTAATTCTGAATTGAATATTTTAGAAGAAGAACAGTAAGTTATTTCTTTTCTATAGTGGATCAATATAATAAATGCTGGATGTAAAAGTGAGATGGACCACAGGCATGTAGCTTCCTTTCTTCATTGGACTACCAACCTTGCAATCATAGATTGTTCCTTCATACTTCAGTTAATGAATTTCCAACTCTGCCAATATCAGTCTGGAGTTTCTGTTGTACTGCTACAACTTAACCATCACATCTTTCACTTAAAAATTAAGTGAATTAAGTAAATAAAAAAACTGAAAAAGCATGAGCCTTGTGAACTCAAAAAAATCAGAAAACAAATATTAAAACAGATATAGCCTTTTCATTTAATCTCAACTTGAAATTTTTTTGGAGACCATGAACGTGGTTGTTAATACATATGCAGGAAAATAACGGTTCCTTTTTCCTGCTATCTACTAAATAAAAAACGTAAATTATCTAAGCACACATTAATCTCCTGAAAGACGGACCTTAACCAAAAGCCTCCATAAATGTGCTTAATACCACAAGACAACAAATTGCTCACCAGGATGTAGATCAGGTTTTCTCGCTGCCCTCCCAGCAAGCTCTCCTCTCACAGGTCTGAAGTTGTTCAGGTCAGACACACTGACCCATTTCAGCCTGTTTTGTGAGGATCTGCTATAATACAGTTCTGATCAGGTGGAAAAGAGCAAACAGTTGCTTTTCTTCATCACTACCACAGGTTAAAAAATCATCCTCAAGTCCTCTGAAGAGTGTACAACGTGGGACTCAACAGACCATTTTATTCATCATTACTCAAAGACATTTCAGCATGAACCCATCCCTGTTCATGGAAAGCCCCAAATAAATGTGCATTCAATCCCACTGACATCAGCTGAGGCTTTGGTCTGACCATCAAGCAGACACATTAAGTACCCCCACTGAATACACGCTTTCTGAACGGGGCCCAGTCACTTCGTACATGGGAGATGCAGAGCCCTTGCTGAAAACAGGAGAGTATGTATGCTACACGAATGATGAGATAACAAAGATGCTGAAACATTACAGAAATACTGCATGCAGAGTTTACACCCCCAAGCACGGAATGGTCAATGTGCTACCACAGGTTCTCCTGCATGCAGTCAGTGAGTCAGGCTTCTTGGGACACCTCCAAGTTAAACCATGTTCTGTACAACCAAGCTCTCTGCTTAGCAGAAGTCTCACTCCTGTGCAAGCAACGTCAACCACAGAAAGAATAACCGGCAATAAATTAGTGGATTAAATTGATCGCATTTTCAACCATCCTGGACACAATTTTCCAGATTACAAAAATGGCAATCTGTTAGCAGGGTTTTTCTTTTTCACATTTAAAAAACCAAAACACTCCCACCCCTCCAACTGTCAGTTTTCAGCTGAACCCTAATACTACAGATGAACTCCCTACCACAATGAAATATCCTGACAGCATATTGAAGGTTCCTTTAATAAAACAAACAAAAACAAAAAAAAAGGATGTAGTGTTTCCAAGTAAAAAGTTGAACCCACCTGCATGGAGTCAACTACACTAACCCAAACTAAAGAAGTGGCCAAACCTGACAAGATCCATAGTCTTGGAGCAGGTTAAGGGAGATGGGTAAAGTGAAGAAGCAGCCACTAACGTTTTTGCAACATATACACTTTGGATCATACCACTCAGAAACAGAAGTTTCATCAAAAATGAAAAGATATGATAGAAAAAGAGCATGCATTACATTTGCAAGCGTGGTTTTTCTTCCAAAGTAATAAAAAACTTTTAATAGCCCTAATGTGATCCAAAACTTGAGGGGTTTTTTTTTCCTATCTTGTTTTATAAAATTAACCTTATTTTTAGTTTTTTCTTACCTCTGGTCCTAAGCAACAGTTCATGACCAGGATAGGACTGCTGTTCAAGGCAATTTTCACACTTCAGGACACTGACTTTGGCCTAATCAAAAGGAAACACTGCTTTCTGACATGATAAATTATCTTTTTGACATAACAGGCAGGACTGTTGCTTCTCTCCGAGCTCAATCTTTATTTCATGGTCATTTTTATCAAGTCAGTGGTGGTGACACATCAAATGCTTAGAATACCAATGAAACTGCCATTACAAAGGTTTTCAGGCTTCTGCAAATTTCTTCTGTTTGGTTTATTCTGCTTGTGGTTTACTCTCAATGTCTTCTGATAAGGCCGACTCTCCTGAGTAGTTCCCAGTAAGGCTCAGCCTTCTTGGCAGCTCTGTGACTAAAGCAAGACTGGGGTATGAAGGAGTCTGTCCCGCATTCCCTGCTCGCACAGTTTCCCAGTAGTGAACATAGCGAGCAATATGCTCGTAGTATGATCCAGGGTACCAGCTAATAAAACTATATACATATACACATACATGTATTTAAACCATCTATAAATAGCTTCTAAATTAGTTATGGTTATATGCAATACATATTAGTTTATAGTTATATAAACAATCTATATTCATATTAAAAACACATACAAAAATACACAACACACACACATGTATAAATAAAACATACAATATAGTTTTTAACAGTATTCTCTTTTTACACCTAATCCCATCAATAGCCAAAAGAAGCCAAAGGATACAAAAGTCACATACTAGGCATCTGATCCTTTAGAAATTACATCTTCCAAATGATGGTACCTCCACTAATTATCTACATAACTTTACACATTTTTCTTCTTCTCTAAGAGCCTTGCCTCTCTTTCTTCAACATAATATTACAGTTTATTAAATCTCAGTACCTGATAACAGAGCACAGACTCAGACCTATCTTTCCTACAAGTCATGTCTTACACACATGTAGTGTTCTGCAAAGAAATAAAGCCAGAGGATGTAGAACCAGTTTTCTGAAGCTACCATTTTAGAAAAACTATGAACAACTAAGAAAAATACGGTTGCATAATTTTTAACAAAACAATATGGAACCTGATGCAATGCATTAAAGGTCCATAATGTTACTGAACAAGACTACAAGAGAGACACTTCCCTTGCGCTTGGTTGTCAGACAATTACTCTCTGCTACTGTGATACTTCATGTGCATACTTCCAGGGAAGACTGATGAACGCACAGGTTCATTAAGGGAATGAGAGAATCGATTGTAAAATGGAAAAGGCCGAGTAAGGTCGTATTTCAAAGAGATGAATATGGTACACTCCATTATGTTGTAATCAGCCTCTCTCTTTCATCCTAAGAACTGTAATAGTCTATCCTAATTTTCAAGGAAAAAAAAATTCTCACTGCCTGCATCGTACCTTCATCCCAAATACAGTGAGGAATTCAAATGTGCTGCAGGCAGTTTCCATTTACCATGGTCTTTGGAGCAGATGCTATTGATGTTGCTGACCATTTTTCTCCTTAATAAGAAAAACATTCAAATCCTACTAATATTGCTGCCTTGGCAAACCACATTTAATAGATGGGACTTGCCCTGTACATGACACATAGAACATCAATCAAGGCTGAATTTTATTTCAATTTATTATCGTTGCTGTCTAAATGAAAAAATGCTTATATCGTTAAAATGTCTTACAATATAAATGTGCAAATGATGTAATCACCCATTTTGTGAGGAAATTCTGGTTTTGATTAAAAATATCTACAGTTGAACTTCTAAATATTTAATAAATGCAAACACAAAAAACAGAAGCACATTAAGAAATGGCAGTAACTGGTATCTGGTATAATACCGTGGTTTTGTGCTTGATATCTTTTATCTTTACAAGATGAGTTTATAAGGGATTATTTTAAAATTATAAGAGTTGCCTTTTTGTTAAAATCATACAGAATAAATTACTTTAATCTTGACTTCATTCAGGACCCTTGCATGTGTGTTTTTTTCCCACATTATCATTTATCACAGTTCTTTGCTTGCTATAACCAGCTGTCTCCAGACTCTGAACCTGGCGGCCTGCAAAAGCTCTGTAAGCTTTCCCAGATAAGCAACTCTGGACACCACACAACCACCAAGGGCTAGAAAGCAGCACCTTGTAAGAAAATAGACAATGCTCAATTTCGTAATTGATTAGAGTGTACAAACCTGTCCCAGTTGAGAGTCAGAATTTAAGGCTTGGCACAGTCCCAACTTCCCCAGGAGCTCACTGGGATGATGGCACTCCTAGCTGCCGCCTCCAGAATTGCACAAAATGTGTGCAAGGTAGTGGCCATGCTGCAGTGAGCACTATAGATTGGTATACAATGGTATTTCAACCTCATTAAACTGTCATATACTCTCTCTATATTATTAGCAAACAATTACTATATAAATAAACACAATATTCCCCCCTTATCTACAGCTAGCTGTTTCTTCTGTGTCCATTTGGCAATGTTCAGAAGTCCAGAGCCTAAATGTACCGTTAACACATCAAAGAACAATAAATGCTTACAAAATTTTGTAAGCACACAGCAGGCCACTTAAAAAAACAACAAACAAACAAACAAACAAACCACAAAAACCACCCACAAACCAGTTTCTACCAGAACAAGAGAGTTTAGCATGGATCTATAGGCAACTTCCTCATTTTTCCTCACTTGGACAAAAGAATTTGAAACAGAGCTTAGATGCAGCAAACAAAAGACTGAATTGCAAAAATGGTCTCTCAGCATCTATAGGAAACCATGATCAGATGTGATGAACAGACAAGTGGTACAGTTGTACACTGCATCACATAATGCTGCTGTTGCTCAAGTAACCACTGCTCACGCACAAGTCCCAGCATCTTTGACGAGACGGAAGGTGGCATGTGAGGTTTTTGCCTTGCACTGCATTTTATCATGACCAAGAAGTGAGGAGGAATTTGAACTTGGCCTTTTAAAAAAACAATGGATAAATAACTGGAAATGAAGGACGTGCAGGAAAACTACATGACAGATAAATGGGACTTTTATAACATTGCATATTGTAAAGTTTGCCAGAATGTGTTGAAAGAAGAGCCAGTTAAATTACATCCTGCTGCAGCTGTCCAACTTCACAGCTAAAATGTTCATATTAATTCCATAAACAATTAGAGAAGGAAAGCCAAAATATCATTACAAGTATGTTGGCTTGACATTGTCTTTTTTACAGTTTTAATAACAGATACAGTACTCTCAACTTCAAAGGGTAATGAATTGATACAAATTGTGGATATTCACACCCTCAGGGCCACAGAGCAGTTGTCCTATGGAAATTCCACTAAATCTAAACTTTGCTAAACATTTCTGACAGACATTTTAGAAAAGAAAGGTAGTTATGGAGCTAGGCTGACATTTAGGGGTCTCAATCTAATTTCCTTGTCTGCCAGACTTCCCTTCATAATCCCACACAAAGTAAATAATTTTCTTTACCCTAGTTTCTCATCTTTAAAAAGGGAGAAAACCATTGAAGCACCTGAATCAAGCAAAGGGAAAAAATACCCTTTTCTTCTGTATTTTTATTTTTTGCTCAGGTAGAAAGTCACCTGAAAGGCTCAGTCTTCCGAAGGCTTTAACAGTATGCTGTTCCATATCTTGAAATTAACGAAACACACTATTTGCAAGTAACATGCCTCATATGTTGCAGGTCTTGTTGTCACTGGAGAGCCTTCCATTTCAAAACTACTGCTCTGTGACAAGAAACCATATAGAAGAATGAGCACTGGGGAAGTTAATAAACAAAAGGCGCTCATGGCCCATTACTTCAAATAACTTTACTATATAAATAGTCCACTCATAAAATAATGGCCTCAATTAACATTTAATTCTCACACAATGCATTTGTAATGCACTGCACAATTAAAAGTTCTGCATGAATATCACTATTCTAGAAGTGCCACAACTTACAAGAGAAGTACTCACATACTTTTCACTTAATTAGAAACAGTTCCTAGTCTTTCCCCGCCCTGCTTCTCTACTAGACCCCCTTGTCCTAGAAGAATTACAAGAAAAGATATTCTACTACATGAGGGAGCTCCCAGTCTGCTAGCTGATGATGATCCTCAGCCTTGCTTTGAAAATTCATAAGCGCACTAGTGCAGCGCTGTTACAGAGGAGAAAGCTAAGAGGTCCCACCGCCCTGGTAGTCCTGTGATTTTGTTCAGCAAACAAGGGATGAGAATTAACCGTGTAAGTAAATACTACAATCCTTTTTACAACAAGGTAGAATGAAGCAAGTTTTCCAAGACACCCTTACCATCATCAGCTAAAAAAATGCCAGCACTGCCACTGCAGGGAACAGACACTTGAGGACAAGATCAAGGCAACGGTGGAAGAGACTTTCTGACATTACGTGGACATTCTGACAGTGGTAAGCACTACAAGGGCAGCTGCGATTCTTGTAACTTGATAGATCTAAATGTTGTGTGAAAGACCTCCCCTCACTCAGCAATCTCAGTGTTTTCCAAGCTAATGCATTCTCTTTTAGCGCAGAAAATTAAGAAGTTAACTGGCAAAGAGAGTATCTTTGTAATATGTGGTTGCTTTTATCCTGCAACACAATGACTGAGCATTGATGAGATGATAACTCACTCAATTAATCAAACACCAACAAAACACATTCTAACAATGAGTGCTGCATTCACGGTGTCATTTTAGGAACTGACTTCAGTACACAGAGATATTTTTTTGTCCCATGGGTTTGACCTGAATCCTAATGAAATTAACTGCTAGAAGAAACCAAGCCAGTACAAGCTACCAGCTCTCAGTGCAGGCTGCAAAACCTGCTGAAAAAGCCAACAAATCCTTCCCCTAGGAGACAGAAAGGAGGAAGCCCAGAAAGCTCCTGGAAAGCTAAACCGGACCTCACTGTGCTTTGATGAAGAAGTGCTTTGATGGTGAAGTGATGGATTTTTAAAAAAATATTAAGAGTTAGCATAAGACAAAGATCTAAATATAAAATCCTGCCAACACCTATTATCCTCAAAATGCATTTAGGGTCATGTTAGGACTTCTGCCTGTAGGTTGGTCTTAAGCATGAAAAAAACCTTAATTCAAGGAAAATGAAATATACAAAAAATAAAACTGCTTTTCAGATATTTTCCTCACAAGTACTGTCTTATTTTAAATTTATTGTTAATACAGTATGTTAGTAGTTGTCCGTAATAAGCTCTGCATACATCCAAGAAAACTGCATATACTTGCAAAGAGGCTTCTAGTTTTGCACAACACATGGGTTTTTTTATACGGTATGTTCTCTCCTGAAAACTACTCCCTCACAAAATGAAAATTCAGCAGAATCTCTAATAGCTTTCATATTTCAGTCTAATAGGCAGCGTGGCATTGCACTGCCACCCACCTTTGCTACAATATTGCACAGCACATTTAACAGACATTTGCTTCCTTCGCACAGTCCTTATGCACAGCTTCTGCAGGACCTCAGTATTAACATTTAACAGAGTCTATGAGCATAAAGCACATTTATGAACACCTGCTAGAACATTTTATTTGCCTTAAGAGTTTTATTATAACTGTTAAATTTTCTTGCTATGCTTTATGGGCCAAATCCTCGTCCAGTTTTAGCCTTTACTCCCATTGACTTCAAGAGGAAGCAGATTTGATTGTATGTGGGCTTCCCTACAAATTGAATACAGCTTTAAACAAAATTGGATCACTGGTAAGCACAATACTGGACAGAAAAAGACAGTCCTTAGCAGCTCTAAACAAAACCAGTGAACTCAGCCTTCAGACAGAATTAAAAAAATAAATAAACAAACCCCACACCCACAAATCTGTAACCTTCACATTGTATTACAAAAATTCACTTACTTCCAGGCTAAAAGTTCAAGTCATACAGGTACCCCATCCACAAAAGCCTGTGGCCTCCCATGCCTTGGCAGATGTTCTACCATCAGCTGCTCCCTCTGAGATCACTCGCTTATTCTCCCACTACCAAACACTTTGTCCTCTGTATTAAAGCCACCAAAGGCCATAATCCAGACATGTCAGCATCAATCTCGTCCTCTGACACATCCAGACAGTCACAGCCCTCTACAGCAACACAAGTCAGCACAGAGAGCCAGGTGATAGGAATAGTCCAAGAAAGATGCTGCAGAGGAAGCCATAGTAAGAGTCTGTTCTGAAGATGTTTTCTACAACTGTTTCTCTGACAGTTTTACCATCACTACTGAGGTGTTCATAACACCCCGGTGAGACTGAACATGACCATACACCAGTGAGCAACACAGCTCCTCACAGCTTAGCAAGAGGTAATAACGGAGGACTCCACGAACTCTGCTTGGAATCTCTCTAGGAAGAGTTAACCTCATTGGAAAACACATAGACATTACTCTGACCGTCACTATAGAAAGCCCTAAAATAGTACGACAGACACTAGTAAACAGCAGACAATATGACAATGCCACTTCTGTGTCACAAAAGCTTGACAGTAAATGCTTGATTCAATGCATACTATTAAGCCCCTAAAAATCAAAACAATTAAAAAAATGAAATTATAGACACAATGATGAATGGTGACAGACGAAAAGTTAACAGATCTAGCACCATACACAAAAACTATTGATTTTCTCTGATTACTACTTAGGTGATCAGTGTATGAAGTACCAGTTGCCTGCTTGCTCTACATTTTATTAATGCTCCAATATCAGACACTCAATTTGGAAATCAATGCTTACTTCATCACTTTTCTCTGAAGGATTCTATTATTCACAATTGATTTAACAGAAATGAAAGGCTTACCATTAACAAGACCCAGATGCTGACACTTCTTAGATGAATTATTGAACTTCTAAAAGTGAATTAACTTAACCATCACCAAGACTTATTGTCTGATGTTTCTCATACCAAAGCCAATGTATTTATAATTACAGAACCAAGTAGTAGAGAGTAGCTTCTTTGCTGCCTCCTTTAACATCCACTACATATACCAAGTAAAAATTAAGATTTGCAAAGATACAAAAAGGAGTTATGCACCAAATAGTCAGCGGGAGCTTAGTGTCTATATGCCTTTTTACACCCTAAATCTTCATCTTCTTTCTAAAACTCAAATATACAGGTCATTTCAGGCTTGAGACAAAGGAAGTCCAATTTATGGCAAGTTACACCTTTTGTCCATGAGATTACTACAGTCAAAGATCCATAGAGATGACCACACCCTGCCAAAAGCCTACAGGAGATTATTATTAACTTACTTTAGGTACAAAGTGAAGATCTATCTTATGAATTGAAATAAAAGTAGCAAGTATCAGACAGTTGCAAACAGAAGTAGTACTACAACTCCACCACCAAAAGCAGCGTAAACTTAGAAAGCAGGGGGCTGATGCATAAAATCTGCCATCTGAGATAAAGGGCTACTGGTTCAGAACATAAATCCATCATCCCCATTTTCCTGTCTAAAAAGTACTCTGCATCGCCCAAGCTGAATTCAGTTCTTCATGTAAGAGCTTTCATTACACAGATTGCAATGTGACCAAAAGTTCAGTACCACGAAAGAACAGATTGAGAAGGGCAGTCCATTAGACCAACCTCTGTGTTGTAATCCTATAAATTATCCACTTCAGCCTCAAATACTACGCACTCCCTAGTAGGTACACTGCTAATAATGCTATTCATGAATCCTCATTGATAACTAGTGATAAAAATCCTGAGTGTCAACAGTTTAACACTACCCAGCTGCACTGGTTTACAAATAACTTATTGTCAAACACAGGAGTTGTGCTAAACAAGACACTGTCCTTAAACCACAGATTAGCAGGACTGCAGCCATCTAGCAGCATACCAAGAACTGTTCAGCCATCAAAACTAGCAAACATTTCAGCAAACATTCTTACTAGACTTCTTGCTAATCTGTGCTATCTGGCAGAATATCTTTCAAAAAGCTGCAATGACAACTGTTGTCTCCTTTAGCATTCATCATACCTGCAGAGCTCAGCTAGACTATACTTACTTCTGTAACTGCTCTGAAGGCTTCAGCTCAAGGCCAAGCTGAGACTCTAGGTGCAATCCACTCAGAAAACCTTCTGGGTTAATAACACAAATTTCTGCCTTCCTTTTATGGTGGAATGATGAGACGACATACCTGTTCCATCCTTTTCACACAAGCTGAAAGTCAACGACTGCCCAAAATCATGAGAGCCTCTTCTCAAAGCCCTCAATGGATCTGACTGCTTGCACACTGCTGGAGGCAAAACATCTGGGCCTTTTTACTAGGTTAGTATTTGAGGAAAATACTCTTAGAGCAAACCAATCTCTTCCTGAGTACTGTATTTCTCCTTCCCATACCCTTCCATCTGTTTTAACCCATATCTTACTGGAATTAACTTTTTAAAATTCTGCTTACATGGGACAAAAAGTTTAAAAATTAAGGAAAATGGGAAGGAAAGAAACCTGGCAGAGCTTCCATGCTCATCAGTCTTACTCTTAGGAAAACAGGTCAAAATAAAGAAACTATGATTATGTTGAATATAGTTAGATACCCAAATTTTTTGATCTGCCTCTCTCTACAGAGTAACACTTTCAAAATGGAGGCTGGCTGGCCATAACTGAAGTCTAGTTAAACTGGATATCTGCATAGAACTCATCTCAGCAAGTAGGTTATAATAACTTTTTTAAAAAGACATGGACGTTGGCAGATTTCCTGCCTTTCCTGCATTCATTTCTTCCACTACTTCCCACATTGCGAAATACTTCTTTATTCTATAAAGACAGAACAGATCGCAAAAGTGGTCCTAGTGGTTCCAATGGGAGTAACGTGGTCAGAATTTGGCATTCAACAAAGTTTCCATTTCTACATAAGTTTCATTTATTTTTCAACTTAAAAATAAGACCATATTTTGGCATGTAACTAGAGCTGCTCCTATAACACAGAAGAAGTAATACTGCTGGCAAGCCTCAAAGCTGTTCCGAGACAAAACTGTGTTGGCAGAAATTTTAGAAAAACCTCTTTTTGACTAGAGGCAGAATTCAACACCAGCACAAATGGGAGAAACTCCACTGAAATCGATCATGTTACACATGTTTACTTACTGCAGGTCTGAATCTGCATTAAGTTTATGCAATGCAAATATATTTAGCTGACATGGAATTTAAATTCTGTTGAACCAACTCAGTTTATCTTCTTCACATATATAATAACTTAGCATCAAATTCTATTACCATTCTTCTGTGAACAATGTTTTTCTTCATGCACAAATGCCATCCTGCTGTTTACTAAATCCCATGACCATGCCACACTCACGTCTTTTAACGTAAGTTATCCAATTCAGGTGCCCAATGGTTAGGACATGATGAAATTACAGTTGCAAGATCTATATTCCTGCATCAATTACAGGCACAGAAGAAAATAACACAAATCTGACACTTTACAGCTTCTGGGGGGTTTGATTTTGCAACCTACTTTCTAAAATACCTTTTTTTGCACATCATACCCAACATTTTTTCAGAGAATGTATAAGTTAACCAATGTGCAACAGTGCTCCTCCAACACAGACCACAGCAAGATTTGATTCTCAACTTCACTGTAGCACAGACAACCATGAAAGTATTCAGGTACCTGAACATAGGTGCCCATGCTCTTGGATATGCAGGAAATGGTTGGATGATGGATGTGACTAAGAACTTACAAAGGAAACCTGCACCACTGTAGATTAGCTGTTGAAAACAACCAAATCACGTCCTTCTAGCCAGAGAGAGAGAAAGCTAAGTGATAGTGATATCAGGCTCCTGAGGTAAGCTTATGGGTCTGAGGAAAGGGTCACAGTATGGCCCTCTTTTTTACCTTCTGCCTGGGAAATGCAGATTGTTCTTATTTACTGGGAAAGCAGAGTGGGCAACAGGAGCACTAAATCAGCTACCACAACCAGGCTTCAACAGATACGTGGAAGCACAGTCACCAAAACCCTAGCATTTTCCAATGGGTACTGTTCCTCCCCTTCTTTAGCAATTATGTGATCCCAGCTTTGGGAAAGCTTGCGATTGTGGCAAGGTGATAACTTTTTCCTAATGAACACAGGTTAGAGAAAATAAACAGATTTTTAAACTTCCATATCTTATCAGACCTCAACAGAATTTCATTGGTGTAGAAAAGAAACAGGCATTGAAATGGTTTGAGAATTATCATTTGGCCAGATATCAAGATCTGCTGCAAACAAAGGAGGTGTGAGATAGTCTCAAAGAAAAAGCAATACAAATCTTAAATACATATTTCTAAAGACAATTTCTAAGCACAGGTTACTTACCATACAGTTGACTTGACCTTAAATGCAGTTGTTCAAGTATAGAACTGAAAACTTCAGTGTTTTGTTTAGCTTTTTGATTTTTTTTAACACTGCTTTCCTTAACCTGCTATAGTGTTACTGAAGATTGAACATGACAAAGAAACACAGACTGGATTTATTTATCTTCAGGTTCTTACGAATTTGGATCCAATGTACCACAATGCACAAACTGCTTCAAATAATTGAGCTAAGCACATTTGCAACACTTGGTTGTAAATTCAGGCTGCCTGCCCATAACATACCTTTTCCATATAATATAACACTCCTTTTTAGATGTTTATTGACCTAACACAATTCAACAAATAGGAAGAAATATAAGAGGTGATGATTATGTGTTCAGACTGCAAATTAATGTGATTAATTTGACCACCAATGTAATTAATATATTGACCAGATATGTAGAGTTAGAGCTTCAAATAAACTTAATATGCAGCTACTTTAGGACTGAAATTCCACCCAGAGCTCCCACTGAGAAAGAGTTGCACAATTTCTTTCAGTGTAGTATGTCTGAGAATTGGTGTCACAAAAATCATCAAGTCTTCAGGAATTTAAGGCCAATTTGCTACTAAGTATAGGAAGACATGGTAATCATCTTTTTATTTCCACAGTGGAAATAATGTACTACAGGTGTTTCAGAAAGACCAATTTTTTAAAACAAGAAGTCTCTTTCTTCCCATATGTTACCAAGTCTAACAGAGGCACATTTTTATTTAGGCTAAATCATGCCTTATGGGACACACTTCTGAGGAAGAAAGGAGGACATGCAACTGGCATTTGAGACATATTGCCAGTGCAAAGCTGCCAAAAGCACACAGCAGGGAGCATGTTTCGGCTATCATGAGCAGAATAAGCATGCACTCCCTAACCACAGCCAGCTGGCATTTGTTTCCAAATACAGAATGTTCACTAGGCAGTTTGGAGACTGGACATACTCCTAACCTTAAACTACGGTCCCAAAAAATGCGCTGCTGAGATACCTCATTAACCATGCCTGTCTCCTAGCTTACTGCCAAATGAGGAAGACTGAATGACACAGAAAAAACACACATTCCTCCCTATGCAAAAAAAAAAAAAAAAAAAAGTACTTAAAGTATATCTTAACATACTCTAGTGCTTACAGCAAAAGATTTCAAGAGTGTTGGAAGAAGATTCTGCCAACATCTCAAGAAGCAGAAACACTGTCACTACTCCATTATACACAGATAGAAAAACTGAAATCCAGAGACACAGAGTACCAACAAAACACAGCAATGAACAGCAAGAGTGGCTGGCACTATGATTATAAACTATACTATCATGTTTAATACAACCTCTAGCAATCCTCACAACAGAGACGCTCCCTGCTTTATGTGCCAGGGCACATTTGTGAGTAGAAGATTAATGTCTCCCTCCATCTGCTAATAACTATACAGGTCCCCTGGGCTTTGCACCAAGGGTACTTTGCCCTTAGGAGGAAATAAGAAATGGGAATTTGTGTTCATTTCTACACGCACCTACTATTTCCAGCAACACTCCCAATTGCTGAATGTGTATTATTTCAACTTTATCTACCAAAAACATATTTTATCATGGTAGTTCAACTGTGATTCCAATTAGATTTTCAAAGAGATCAGTTAAAAGGAGAACAAACCAACAGGGGGGTACTTTTCACTTTCAAAGTGCTTACCTGACACAGCCTGCATCGGTATTTTCCCTAGTGCTCTATTCATTAACTTTTTTGCTACATTTTCAAAGCAACGCCACTCTTTTGGACTTCCCTTTCTCTATGGCTGATAGCCTGCTGTCATGGACCAACCAACTCTGAAGGAAGAAATGTACCAGAGACTGCCATGCAAAGGAGACTGCACTAATTACAGTCTTTGTTTTCTTCAGAAGATTCTGTGAGTGGATTTTAACTTAGCCCTGTAACTGTACCTTTGCTCCTGAGATCCAGAGGCAAGTCAGAGGGAGCTTGACACCAGGGCAGTCATCATGGACCTAAGCAGTTTGACATCCTGGA